>NC_052172.1:18914831-19060442 GCF_902713615.1 Scyliorhinus canicula
CCAACTGACGGTAACTAACTCTTTAAAAAGGGAAATGAATGGCTGCTATCTCAGGTAGTACCCCTCAGGTGACCCCCTGACTGTGGATTTGACCTTCTCCAAATGCATAAATTCCATGATGTTGGCCAACCAGGTCAAGGCAGTGGGCGGAGTAGGAGATCTTCACCCCAGCAGATCTCGCCTCCTGGCTATTAAGGAGGGGACATCCGCCTTCACTCCCGTCAGCTGCACCACGGAGTCCGACATCCTGAAAATGGCGACCAACGCACAAGGCCCCAGTTCGATGTTACCGACACGGTGTTGAAGAAGGAGATCCCAAAAGCTCAGCAACTTGGGACACGACCAGAACACGCGAGTGTGGTTAGCTGGCCCCCGGGAACACCGCTCACACTTGTCCTCCAATCCCGAAAAGAGTCCACTCATCCTCGCCTTGTGGGATCAGCCTGTGCACTGCCTTAAATTGGATCAGGCTAAGCCACACACGTGGAGTCTACCCTCCTCATCCAAAATGGGTCCCAACTCCCCCCATCCCACTTTCATTGAGCTGAGTTGGACCGGGTTTTTGATCTCCGAGGGTTATGAGGGCCAAGCGCTTGGATGGGCCTAGTGCAGGAGAGTGGGACTGACTGGATTGGGCCTGCAGATAGCTAGCATAGACTCGATGGACTGGCTTCCTCCATGTCAGACTCATTCAAGCCACATCAGATGAGCCTTAATCTTCCTGATTGGTTGAGCAGGCTTGAGGACACCAAATGGCTTTCTCCTGCTGCTATATCTTTTTTGTAATATAAATTTAGATTCCAGTCTTAAAAAAAGAACCCAATTCTTTTTTTTTTTCTCCACAATTAAGGGGCAATTTAGCGTGGCCAATCCACCTACTCTGCACATCTTTGGGTTGTGGAGGAGAAACCCACGCAGACACGGGGAGAATGTGCAAACTCCACACGGACAGTGACCCAGGGCTGGGATCGAACCCGGGGTCCTCGGTGACGTGAGGCAGCAATGCTAACCACTGCGCCCCCCCTGCCACCCCTTTCTGCTGCTAATTCTTAGCAAAGTTTAATGTCGGGTGTTGTTTATGACCGGCATGATAACACAGTGGTTAGCACTGTTGCTTCACAGCTCCAGGGTCCCAGGTTCAATTCCCGGCTTGGGTCACTGTCTGTGCGGAGTCTGCACGTTCTCCCCGTGTCTGCGTGGGTTTCCTCCGGGTGCTCCGGTTTCCTCCCACAAGTCCTGAAAGATGCGCTTGTTGGGTGAATTGGACATTCTGAATTCTCCCTCTGTGTACCCGAACAGGCGCCGGAATGTGGCGATTAGGGGATTTTCACAGTAACTTCATTGCGGTGTGAAAGTAAGCCAAATTGTGACACTAATAAAGATTGTTATCGCCGGACGTGGGGAGTGTGTTTGAAGATAAATCTCCTTAGACTTGTCTCATCTTTGTTGCTTATGGAATCAAGGGCAGGGGGAGGAGACGTTGCTAACACACCTGGGACCCTCCCAAAATAACTCTCAGGCAACCCCGTAGCTTTTCGGTTAAAGCTCAATCACAGTTATGTCAAGCCCCACACTTGGCCACGCACAGCAAGCTCCCAGCAAACAACGAAAGTGACAATGACTAGATAATCTTTGAGGTGAGGGGTGGGGGCAGTTTGGAGACGGCGGCCGAGGAGAGAGGTCCCCTCCTTGTCTTTCAATATCACCATGAGACCTTTAACATCCATTCCCTCCGAGTCTAAAGCCGTAGTGTGAATCATAGAATCTCCAGTGCAGAAGGAGGCCATTCGGCCCATCGAATCTGCACCAGCCCATGGAAAGAGTACCCCATTTAAGCCCAGACTTCCAACCGATCCCCAGTAACCCCAGCCTAACCTTTCGTTTTGGACACAAGGGCGATGCCCCTGAACTGCACATCTTTGGACTGTGGGAGGAAACCGGAGCACCCGGAGGAAACCCAAGCAGACACGGGGAGAACGTGCAGACTCCACGCAGACAGTGACCCAAGCCGGGAATCGAACCTCGGGACCATGGAGCTGTGAAGCAACAGTGCTAACCGCTGTGCTAACGTGCTGCCCAAGATGCTTTTATCATCTCGCCGTCTTGCTGGTGGGCTTCGGGAGGTGGCTCCAATCCCTCAGTGTTTTGTAACTGGATTCGGTTTGAGCTGGCAACCTGCTTAAAATAATAAATAAGGGAAGGGCGCAGATTTGGGCATCGATATCTCCAGGCAGTCACTGAATGGGGATTTGATGCTTTGGGAAACGCACAAGGCAGCAGAGGCTGAGTCAGAGATTGCTCTCTGACAGACTGTGAGATAATGAGGCTTCGTTTTTGGAGAAGTTGCTGAGGCAGTGTTAATGCTGACTACCTCTGGGGGGGGGGGGGGGGGGATGTGTTTTCAGCTTTTAAAGCGGCGCCCAGCTGGTCTTTACTCTTAAAGGAACAGCGTCCTCTTTGGACACCGAAGCTCAGTTTACAATCTTTAACAAGCGCCCTGCTGTCAGCTCTGTGTTTTCCCCAACACATCAAGCGCCCCTCACCGCCCCCCCCCCCCCCCCCCCATTCGCCTCCGTAGTTGCCGCTCGAGAATGTGGTTGCACAAATGCCTACTTCCCTCTGTACCCCCCCATTATTGTCACTGTAACCAGGTTGTCAGCCGAAATAAATGCCAGTTGCAAAATATCCGGTTCTGCCCCGGGAGCCTGTTGGGGTAAGGCCCAAGAAAGATTCGCATTTATTAGCACTGCTGCCTCACGGCGCCGAGGTCCCAGGTTCGATCCCGACCCCGGGTCACTGTCCGTGTGGAGTTTGCCCATTCTCCCCGTGTCTGCGTGGGCTTCGCCCCCACAACCCAAAGATGCGCAATTGGATTGAACACGCTAAATTGCCCCTTAATTGGAAAAAAATGAATTGGGTACTCTACATTGATTTTTTAAAAAGATTCACATTTATGTAGCATCTTTAATGACTTTAGGATGTTCCAAATACTCGACAGGCCAACGAGGGTCGAGAGGATATTTGATAGAAGTGTTCAATTTCTTTTTTAAATAAATTTAGTGTACCCAATTATTTTTTGTTCCAGCTAAGGGGCAATTTAGCGTAGCCAATCCACCTACCCTGCGCATCTTTGGGTTGTGGGGGCGAGTACCCCGCAGGCAATGTGCAAACTCCACACGGACAGTGGCCGGGGCTGGGATTCGAACCCGGGGGGGGGGGGGGGGGGGGGGGCTGGGATTCGAACCCGGGTTCACAGCGCCGCAGTCTCAGTGCTAACCAGTGCACCACCGTGCCGCCCCAGAAGTGTTCAATTGCTTGACGGAGTGGATGAGGGAGAAACTGCCCCCAATGGCTGAGAGCTGGAGAACCCTGCCAAAGGTGACGTGAGGAAGAGATTCTTTGTGTGGTGGGGGATCTGGAACGCACTGCCTGGGAGTATGGTGGAGCCCAGTCCAGTTGTGGCTTTCAGAAGTGAACTGGACAATTAGCCGAAGAGAACATGGGCTACGGGGAAAGGAGTGGGATCGGGTGAGTTGCTGGCAGGGACACTATGGGCTGAATGGCCACCTTTTGCATTGGAAGCATTCAATGAAGTGCTTTAATAAGCACAGATGACACTGTACAGTAGAAAACTTAAAAAATTTAATTTGAGAGTACCCAATTCTTTTTCCAATTAAGGGGCAATTTAGCATGGCCAATCTGCCGACCCTGCACATCTTTGGGTTGTGGGGGGGTGAGACCCACGCAAACACGGGGAGAATGTGCAAACTCCACACGGACAGTGACCCAGAGCCGGGATCGAACCTGGGACCCCGGCGCCATGAGCCTGCAGTGCTAACCCACTGCGCCGCCGTGCTGCCCCAAGTAGGAATCATGGCAGCAAAATTGTGCACAGCAAGATCCCAGGAACAGTTGCGTGATAACGACCTGTTTTTTTGTGATGTTGGCTGAGGGGGTCAATATTAGGCCAGGACACCGGGGAGACCCCACCTCCTCCCTCCAAATTAGTGGCCATTTCAGTGGGCGTGGGAAAGATGGCATCTCCACGTTTCAGCCCAGAAACAGTAAATGGGAGAGTCAGTCACAACGGTGAGGCTTCACTGTTTAAAAATGCCTTGTGGGAGAACGTAGCGAGGAATATTGTAAGCTGCCCGGGCTACAGTGAGTTAAATGCGGGTGTGTGTGTGTGTGTGTGTGTGTGTATATATAGTGTGGGTGTGGACAAACTGGCCCAGAACTCTGTCTCGGGGCAGGAGTTCCAGGAAGTGCTATGTTCCTCTCGGTGGCGTGTGTCATCCTTTCCTGCGTCATGTCTCCGAGCTCCTGGGAGTAGTTCAGTCGAATGGAAACCTTTTCCAGTCTGACTTCAAAGAGGTGGCATTGCCCTTTTCGCAGTGCGAGGGCCTCGGTGATCTGATGAATGTACAGCTGCTCAGCTTCTGCTCTGTATTGGGGTGCTCGAGGTGGGGTGGGGATTGGAGTGATTTGAGCACACACTACGCCGAGTTGATTCCCTTCTAACCAAAGCTAGAATCAACTGGCATTCAGGCAACACCTTGAGATGGTGATCAGATTGTCTGTGTGTCGAGAAGTGAATATCGGGAGGACACTAGGGGGAAACTCGCCCACATTCCCCCCTCTGAAACTGTAGGGTCCTGTTTAACGTCACATCTGAAAGACAGTCAGGGTGTGTGTATGTGAGTCTGTGTCAGTGTGTGTGTGTGTGGGTGTGCGTGCGTGTGCCCCAGGGCGTGCCTGTGTCACGGGGCGTGCGTGTCTTAGATTGTGTGTGCATGCAGCTGTGTATGTGTGCGTGTCGGGGTGCACGAGCATGTGTTTCAGCATATGCGTGTGTCTTGGACGTGTGAATGTCGGGGCGCGCGTGCCTGTGTGTCGGGGCGCGCGTGCCTGTGTGTCGGGGCGCGCGTGCCTCTGTCTCGGGGCGCGCGTGCCTGTGTTTCAGCATGTGCGTGTGTCTCGGACGTGTGAATGTCGGGGCGCGCGTGTGTTCAGAGAGGGAGTCAAGTTTCTGAAGTTTTCAAGGTGGTCGGTGGACCACAATTTCAATGAACAATCTGTGCAGCATTCCCAAAAGTTAATCTTTCTCCCCAACAGGGGCAGCACGGTGGCACAGTGGTTAGCACTGCAGCCTCACGGCGCTGAGGTCCCAGGTTCGATCCCGGCTCTGGGTCACTGTCCGTGTGGAGTTTGCACATTCTCCCCCCGTGTCTGCGTGGGTTACACCCCCACAACCCAAAGATGTGCAGGGTAGGTGGATTGGCCACACTAAATTGCCCCTTAATTGGGAAAAACATAATTGGCTCGTTAAAATTAAAAATAAAAATCTTTCTCCCCCACCTCCATTAGTACCCCCACCCTCCAAAAATGATTATAGAGAAAAATTACCTTTTTAAAAAAATAAACACATTCAAGGAGAAGCCCAAATTTCCTGACCCCCCCCCCCCCCCCCCCCAACACCCCCAAACTCCAGCTGGGTGCGATTAACGTGGTTGCAGCAGGAAGCTGAGAGGGAGCCGAGCACGGCCCACCTGCCTGTGGGAACGTTCCCCAGCCGACGGCGGGAATGTTATGAATTGGAGTTTCTGATTTTCCTGCTGGAATGTGGGAATCTTGAAAAGAGGAAATTGGTTCTGTCCCAATACTTCGGTGTAAAAGCATTCTGCACCATTATCACCAAGGCTGGAATTCGAAGGGCACCTAACGCTGAAAAGGCTGCATTTATATAGCGCCTCGAGCACAACAACCCCTCAAAACCTTTTCGCGAGGGCGGCTGTCGAACGAGTTTTAAAAAAATTAATTTAGAGTACCCAATTCATTTTTTTCTAATTAAAGGGCAATTTAGCGTGGCCGATCCACCCTACTCTGTACATCTTTGGGTTGTGGGGGGTGAAACCTACGCAGACACGGGGAGAATGTGCAAACTCCACACGGACAGTGACCCGGAGCCGGGATTGAACCTGGGACCTCGGTGCCGTGAGGCAGCAGTGCTAACCACTGCGCCGCCGTGCTGCCCTGTCGAATGAGGTTTGACACCTGAGCCACATGAGGAGATATTTTGAAAGCTTTGGTCAAAGACAGGTTTACGGAGGGGATTACAGAGCATCTGCGGCACGGCCAGCTATGGCGGAGGGACCACATTTAAAGTCTCTTTTATGTCTCGCTGGAGATTAAGAGATGCCTAAATTCAACAAAATAAATTAGACAAGCCCGACGAGCATGTCCTGCAATATTTTCAAATGATAGACTTTGAATGTAAAGGATGTGTAGGTGGAGTTTCTCGTGGAGCTTTGCTTTAACCCAGAACTCAGGATCTTAGGGCGGCACAGTAGCACAGTGGTTAGCACTGCTGCCTCACAGTGCCAGTGTCCCGGGTTCGATTCCCACTTGGGTCACTGTCTGTGGGAATCCTCACGTTCCCCCTCGTGTCTGCGTGGGTTTCCTCTGGGCGCTCCGGTTTCCTCCCACACGGCCTGAAAGACGTGCTGTTAGGTGAATTGGACATTCTGAATTCTCCCTCAGTGTACCCGAACAGGCGCCGGAATGTGGCGACGAGGGGATTTTCACAGTAACTTCATTGCAGTGTTAACGTCAGCCTACTTGTGACAATAAAAGATTTGTTTTAAAATTGAGAGTACCCAATTTTTTTTTTTTCCCCAATTGCCAATTTAGCGTGGCCAATCCATTCACCCTGCACATCTTTGGGTTGTGGGGGTGAAACCCACGCAGACACGGGGAGAATGTGCAAACTCCACACGGACAGTGACCCAGGGCCGGGATTCGAACCCGGGACCTCAGCGCCGCAGTCCCAGTGCTAACCACTGCGCTGCTTGCCGCCCTGACAGTAAAGATTATTTTTTTTAAATGAAAAAGAAAGATGCAGCTATTGGTGCAGATCACGCGTGGTAATGAGCAGATTATTGAATCAATAGATATTGGCCTGAATGCTGGGAATATCTCCTCTGTTCTGCAAAGTGTTGTCATTGGAGCTGGTAATGTAGCTGATTGCACTCGAGGAGAATGCCCAGCAGGCTGGTGCCCTGGTCCAGTATTATGCTGGAATTGCTGATCCCCACACCCCTCCCCTCCCCTTCCCCTTCCCCCTTCGTTCAGACCCCCCCCCCCCCCATGCCATTAGCACTGCTGCTTTAGCCCAGGCCGGTGTTGTGGAGCGGAAGGCATGCCGCTGGAATGGAATTTTCCGAACAATCCTTTTGTTTATGTGGCCTCTCTGTCAACCGGGGTGAAGGGGGAATGGGAGGGCACGTTTTGCCACGTTAACATTCTAATTGTGGAGCTACAGGAGCAGATGTGGAGCATTAACAGTCTCCCGTGCAGGAAATGGTCTGACAGACTGGAATTCGGAACTGGGATCACCCGGGCTCCAGGAGTGGGTTTGGACTCCGATCAACGAAAACAGGGGAGGCTGGCGGAATGGTGTAAATGGAACCGTTCCTGTGTTGACAGCTCTCACACCCTGGGGGTTGTCTGGTTGATCAATTCTTCATTTTATTCCCCTCGAGCTGTGCTCTCTGTGCTGTCCCATTCAGCTGCCTTTTCCTTCGTGAGCAGAGCTTGGTGTCAATAGACAATTCGACCATGGGATCCATCACAAACTTGACCCTGACCATTCTGTCTTACCGCCACCCCCCCCCCCCCCCCCCCCCCCACCCCACCCCACACACACACACACACACACACACACCCCCTCCAGGTTTAAGACCGGGCGGGAGTCTCTAATAATGGCGCCAGGTCGAAGAATGGAACAGAATGAAATACTGATACGATGAGGTGAAGAGGGGTTGAACATAAACACCTGTGTGGTCCAGTTTAGTATTGGCGTAGTGGTAATGTCACAGGCCGAGTAATTCGGAGGCCCCCAGGCTAATGCTCTGTGGGCACCGGTTCAAATCCCACCCCGGCACTTGGTGGAATTTAAATTCAATGAATAAAATCTGGAATTGAAACCTATCGGTGATAAGAAACCATCTGATTCATTAATGTCCTTTTCTGCTTTCCTGACCTGGTCGAGCCGACATGTGACTGTAGATCCACAGCAACGTGGTTGACTTTTATTCAATTAAGGGGCAATTTAGCATGGCCAATCCACCTACCCTGCACATCTCTTTGGGTTGTGGGGGTGAGACCCACACAGACACGGGGAGAATGTGCAAACTCCACACGGACAGTGACCCGGGGCTGGGATCGAACCTGGGACCTCGGCGCCGCGAGGCAGCAGTGCTAACCACTGCGCCGCTGTGCAGCCCCTCTGCAATGTTGTTGACTCTGAACTGCCCTTGGAAATGGCCCAGCAAGCCACTCAATTAAATAGACATTGCGGGGAGGGCAACAAGTTGTCCCGGCCAATATTGTTGGAGACCGGGGGGTCACTGTTTAATAATAAGGGGTCATCGATTTAAGACCGAGATGAGGAGGAATTTCTTTCGCCCAGTGTCGTGGAATCTCTGGAACTCCCTTCCTTAAAAGGCAGTGCACGCAGAGCCTTTTAATATTTTTAAGGCCGAGCCAGAAAGATTCTTGATTAACAAGGGGGTGAATAGGGCGGCACGTGGCGCAGTGGTTAGCACTGCTGCCTCCCAGCGCTGAGGACCTGGGTTTGAATCCCGGACCCGGGTCACTGTCCATGTGGATTTTGCACATTCTCCCCGTGTCTGCGTGGGTTTTACCCCCACAACCCAAAGATGTGCAGGGTAGGTGGATTGGCCACGCTAAGTTGCCCCTTAATTTGGAAAAAAAAATATTTGGTACTCTAAATTTAATTTAAAAAAAAGAAAGGGTTGAAAGGTTACCGGGGGTAGGCGGGAATGTGGGGTTGAGGTTACAATCAGATCAGTCATGATCTTATTGAATGGTGGGGTAGGCTCGAGGGGCTGAGTGGCCTCATCCTGCTCCTAATTCAATAGGTTTGTACGGTAGCATGGTGGTTAGCATAAATGCTTCACAGCTCCAGGGTCCCAGGTTCGATTCCCAGCTGGGTCACTGTCTGTGCGGAGTCTGCACGTCCTCCCCGTGTGTGCGTGGGTTTCCTCCGGGTGCTCCGGTCTCCTCCCACAGTCCAAAGATGTGCAGGTTAGGTGGATTGGCCGTGATAAATTGCCCGTAGTGTCCTAAAAAGTAAGGTTAAGGGGGGGGTGGGGTTGTTGGGTTACGGGTATAGGGTGGATACGTGGGTTTGAGTAGGGTGATCATTGCTCGGCACAACATCGAGGGCCGAAGGGCCTGTTCTGTGCTGTACTGTTCTATGTTCTAAGGGTCACCGAACGGAGCTCTTTAAAATTCTGAAGGGTTTTGATGGAGTGAATACAGGAGAATGTTTCCTCTCGTGGGTGAAGAGCCTAAACTAGAGGGCCGTCAATATAAGATAGTCCAGGCGGTTAACACTATTGCTTCACCGCGCCAGGGTCCCGGGTTTGATTCCCAACAGGCGCCGGAATGTGGCGACGAGGGGATTTTCGCAGTAACTTCGCTGCAGTGTTAATGTAAGCCTACTTGCGACAATAAAGATTATATTTAAAAAAACAAATGCAATGGGGGGGATTTAGGAGACAGGTCTTCGCACACAAGAGAGTTTTGAGAACGTGGGACTCGCTCCTCTCTCACAGGGAAGTGTCTGAAGTGATCAGGAAGCTGAATAAACAGAGGTAGGAGGGGGGGGGGTTATAATGGTAGATTTGGATGTGGAAAGATGGGAGGAAATGAAAAAAATGAAATGAAAGTCGCTTATTGTCACAAGTAGGCTTCAAATGAAGTTACTGTGAAAAGCCCCTAGTTGCCACATTCCAGCGCCTGTTCAGGGAGGCTGGTATGGGAATTGAACCGTGATGCTGGCCTGCCTTGGTCTGCTTTCAAAGCCAGCGATTTAGCCCTCTGCTAAACCAGCCCCAATAGACTTGAGCGGAGCATAAACACCAGTGGCTGGGCTGAGTGACCTATTTCTGGGCAGCGTATCTTATATTAGGGAGTTCTGAGTTTTCACCACTATTTTCGATGAGGGGAGGGGGGGGGGGGGGGGGGGGGGGTGGCTTCCCAATATCCCCTGCCAACAGTTTAGCTCTAATTTAAGAAATAAATTTTGAATACCCAATTTATTTTTTTCCAAATGAGGGCCAATTTAGCGTGGCCAATCCAACTACCCTGCACATCTTTGGGTTGTGGGAGCGAAGCCCGCACAAACACGGGGAGAATGTACAAACTCCACACGGACAATGACCCAGAGCTGGGATCGAACCTGGGACCTCGGCGCCGTGAGGCGGTTGTGCTAACCACTAGGCCACCGTGCTGCCCCGTTAGCTCTAATTTTAAGATTATCGCCCCTTGTTCTAGATTCTTAGAGAATTTGTTTCTCTGCATCTGCCCCATTAAAATTCCTTGTAAAATCTAGAACGTTTGTTTGGGTTCACCCCTCAATATTCCCGGTGACGAAAGCCAAGTCTGCACTGCCTGCCTCCGTAATTTCACTCCTATAAACCTATTATCAATCGGGATTATGGAATGTTTATGGCTGCTCGGCCTGGTATCCAGAGCCCTCCCCTCTGGGAGGAGGGGGAGGGGTGGGGGGGGGGGGGGGGGGGGGGACACCGAAGAAAAGGTGTTAATTTGCTAAACACTAGACGGAACACTCAATTATCCGGGCATCTCCCAGTGAAATTACCCAGAGCGAATGTAGATGAGAGCGCGACAAGACTAATGTTTGTTTAACAGTAAGCACTTCAGTTCCTTCATTATCACTTAATCAAATCATGGTGGTTCGCCTAATTTCACCTGGCCTGCCTTCACTAGATGGTTGTGTGCAGAGAGATCTGAATCTCGTCGACTTCCCGTGCTCGGAATATAAATAGCTTGGGCGGGGGATACAGGGGTGGGGGTGGATTGTTGGCTGCACAGTTACTCACACGCCAACCAGACATTGAAATGAGGCGGCAGGCCGCTGCGATCCGATTAGAGGGCCTGCTGAGAATAATTAGCGCTGTGCGAGTGACAGGAGTTGGGGGCTGAGCAGGGATTGAATGCACAGTCATGGCAATCCGTGTGTCTTTCCTAACGCCGACAACAGTGACTGTCCTTCTGACAGCAACAACTTGGAATTTATATTTTTCGGATAATAAAACACCACTTCGCAGGGGGCTAGAACGCAAAAATTTGACGCTGTGCTACCAACGTCGATATTGATTTTTAGAGGGGGAGTCTTTTAAAAGAATTTCTCCACGGAATGGCTAGGCCAGCATTTAATAATCTTTATTGTCGCAAGTAGGCTTACATTAACACTGCAATGAAGTTACTGTGGAAAGTCCCTAGTCGCCACATTCCGGCGCCTGTTCGGGTACACGGAGAGAGAATTCAGAATGTCCAATTCACCTAACAAGCACGTCTTTCGGGACTTGTGGGAGGAAACCGGAGCGCCCGGAGGAAACCCACGCAGACACGGGGAGAATGTGTACAGGCAGCGACCCAAGCCAGGAATCGAACCTGGATCCCTGGTGCTGTGCTAACCACTGTGCTACCGTGCCGCCCACTATTCCTTCATTTTGATTGCTCAGTTGCCCTTGCATGGGACACCGAACGTCGATGTGATTACGTTATGTAGGGGATCGGTTTGTAATGGGGTTCTGTTGTAGCATTTCAGTAGCCCAGAATGTCCTAAAACACTTTTAAAACCAAGTATTATTTGCAGCTAGTTGTTGTTGTAACGAGGAGGCTAAATCATACACAGCAAGCTGGCAAAAACAGCAATGAGGCACACTGGGATAGTCTATTTTTAGTGGTATGTTTTGTTTAGGGGTAAATATTGGCCAGGAGACCAGGGAGTACTCCCCATCCAGGCCCCACTTCAAAGCAGTGTCCATGGAATCTTTCACATCCACCTAAAGGCCTGGGATGTCGGCCTACAGTCTCATCTGAAAACAGGTCCGCCCGACACTGCAGCAGCCCCTCAGCCCCCCACTGCGAGTGTCAGCCTGCAGTTTGGTGCTCTGGTCACTGGGGCTGAACCGACCACCTGGTGAAATCTGGAAAACCTTTTTTAAAAAGTTGATGGGGCTGAGAGTCAAATATAATTCTGATACTGAGATATGAGTTATCCTCTTTCACTCATCTGCTCTCTCGCATGTTGTTGCTCTCATTCCCTGCCTCCCCCCCCCATTCTCTACTCCCTCATTCTTGCTCTCATTCTCTATTTCCCCCCTCTTTCTCTCGTTCTCTGTGCCTCCCTCTCTCTCTCGTTCTCTGCCTCCCTCTCCCTCGTACTCTGTGCCTCTCTCTCGTTCTCTGCCTCTCTCTCTCTCTCTCGTTCTCTTCCTCCCTCTCTCTCGTTCTCTGCCTCTCTCTTCTTCTCTGCCTCCCTCTCTCTCGTTATCTACGCCTCCCTCTCTCTCTCATTCTTTCTCTCTCTATCTCTCGCTCTCTGCCTCCCTCTCTCTCGTTCTCTCTCTCCCCCTCTCTCTCGTTCTCTGCCTCCCTCTCTCTCGTTCTCTGCCTCTCTCTCTCGCTCTCTGCTTCCCGCTATCTCTTGTTCTCTCTCTCCCTCTCTCTCTCATTCTCGCTCTCCCTCTCTCTCTCATTCTCGCTCTCCCTCTCTCTCTCGTTCTCTCTCTCCCTCTCTCTCGTTCTCTCTCTCCCTCTCGTTCGCTGCCTCCCTCTCTCGGTCTCTGCCTCTCTCTCATTCTCTGCCTCTCTCTCGTTCTCTGCCTCGCTCTCGTTCTCTGCCTCCCTCTCTCTCTCTCGCTCTCTGTCTCCCTCTCTCTCTCTCGCTGTCTCTCCCTCTCGTTCTCTCTCTCCCTCTCGTTCTCTCTCTCTCGTTCTCTGCCTCTCTCTCGTTCTCTGCCTCTCTCTTGTTCTCTGCCTTCCTCTCTCTCGTTCTCTGTCTTCCTCTCTCTCGTTCTCTGCCTCTCCCGTTCTCTACCTCGCTCTCTTGCTCTCTGCCTCTCTCTCTCTCGTTCTATGGCTTGCTCTCTCTCGCTCTCTGCCTCCCTCTCTCTCTCGTGCTCTGTGCCTCTCCCTCTCTTTCGTTCTCTGTGTCTCCCACTCTCTTGTTCTCTGCCTCCCTCTCTCTCTCTCTCCCTCTCTCCCTCTCTCTTGTTCCCTGCCTCTCCCTCATGTCCTCTGCCTCCGCAGGCGGCATGTGGCGCAGTGGTTAACCCTGGGACTGCGACGCTGAGGACCCGGGTTCGAATCCCGGCTCTGTGTCACTGTCCGTGTGGAGTTTGCACATTCTCCCCGTGTCTGCGTGGGTCTCACCCCCACAACCCAAAGATGTGCAGGGTAGGTGGATTGGCCACGCTAAATTGCCCCTTAATTGTAAAAGAAAAATAATTGGGTACTCTAAATTTATAAAAGAAAATGTTCTCTGCCTCCCTCTCTGCCTCTCCCTCTCTCCCTCATTATCTGTCTTTGCCTCTCTCTCTCTCTCTCCCTCTCTCTCGTTCTCTACCTCTCCCTCGCATCCTTTGCTTCCTCCACACCCCTCCTCCCCTCCCCTCGCCCAACCGCCTTTTCACAAATGCTCAGCTGGTTGTCGAAGATAACATTAATTTTTCTACTGAACGAAGAGCTGGCTTTCTAAAGGGCAAAGCATTAACACTGTAGCTTTTCAGACTAGAAAGTGTCTGACTGCACAGCACAGATGAGTCATTTATTCTGAGTGTCTGATAAATCACGGATTAAATCAAATTCCACCCAACATCCAAGCTGCCAGTTGGAGTAGCTCTGATTAACTTCGAGCGTTGCCTGACTGTTCATTGATAAAACCTCTTTAACTGGGGGGGGGGGGGGGGTAATAGTGGGGCCCATTCAACATGATTTACCATTTTGCTGTTTTCTTAAAAGGGACTATCTAGGGGGGGGGGGGGGGGGCAGAGGGGAGCAGAGTAACCAATTCCAAATCTCTTCCCACCCCCTGTGAAGGTGAAGGTATGAAGAAACGCTGTAAATAGGCCCTGAAGCGTTTCATTTGGGTGACAATGTCATTAAGAGGGCGGTGCCCTTTTAAGAGGGCAATCTGCTTTTAATAGATTGCGTCTTGACCGGCCCGAAGGTGGTGAGAATGTTGAGAACCAGTTTATCTTAGTAAAGGAAGATTAGAGTAATTGGCGGGTCTGACTCTTTTATATTTGACTTTTTCTCCCATATCAAGAACATGGCGGAGAGATTTAAACTGTAGCTCCCATCTGCTGCCCCAGGTGATCCATAGAATTGACACGGCAGAAGGAGGCCATTCGGCCCATCAAGTCCGCACTGGCCCTTGGAGAGAGCACCCTACCTCCACCCTATCCCGGAAACCCACCAACTCCGCCTAACCCACGGCCACTATTACAAAGCGCAGGATGAGGAGGCGGGTCCAATCTTCATCCTTTGGTCCACACCACTTAAAACGTAAAAATAATTGCTGGATTTGTGGGATCTTGCTGTGCTGCCGTGTTTCTATAAAAGTTTAGGAGGCGGTAAGTTAAAGGGCAGGTTAGCCCGCAATGGATTGTATTTATTTTTAATGTAGAGTACCCAATTATTTTTTTACAATTAAGGGGCAATTTAGCCTGGCCAATCCACCTACCCTGCACATCTTTGGGTTGTGGGGGTGAAACCCACACAGACACGGGGAGAATGTGCAAACTCCACACGGACGGTGACCCAGAGCCGGGGTCGAACCCGGGTCCTCGGTGCCGTGAGGCAGCAGTGCTAACCACTGCGCCACCTTGCCACCCCCATCACTTCCCACATTCTCCCCGTGTTTGCGTGGGTTGCGCCCCCAAAACCCAAAGATGTGCAGGGTAGGTGGATTGGCGACGCTAATTTGCCCCTTAATTGGAAAAAATGAATTGGGTACGCTAATTCTAATAATTGATTTCAATTGGAGATAGGCATGGCCCATGTCAAGCTTCATGAATGAGTGACCACGGCCAACTTGTGTACAGATCGTCCGCACAGGACATGTGGTACTCGTCCAAGGGAGGCCCTGTTTTTACTGTCATGTCATGATTGTCACACGGTGGGTGTTCTTGTCTGGTTTCAGCAGCGGACCCCTGGTGCTGCCCACTCTGCAAACTGGACCGGCCGTGTGATGCCCGAATTCTCCAGCCAGCTCGATTCGTGATCCGCTTTCTCAAGCTGCCTTGCCGTGAAATATTTGGGCTGGGCCTCCGGGTCAACATAACGGTTTGGCCCCCTTTACTTTACCCCAGGCCCTCCTGTAAAACCTCTGAATACTTTCCAAGGACTTCACACACACCGCCCGTACCCAGGCGGAAGATTTGTAGCCAGCCAGGCGGAGTCTCCCAAACCAACCACGGCCCAGGAGGTCCTTGTTACACTCCCAGTGGCAGCTTCACCGATTGTTGGCCCTGGGTAACTGGGATCACCGTGGGAGCCATGAAGGTCAGCCGTTCCCATGTGCATGTTGCCACCCGGGCCTCGGTACCTCTCAAGCCCGGGGGGGGGGGAGAGAGCGTGATGCAGTTTAACCGCATCCAGTTATCATGCTTGGGCAGGGCAATGTGCAAAGCCCTGGCTCCGGCACTCGAGTCACCTCGAGGCCAGGATGGCGTGTTTGCTGGCGATTCTGGTAGCCTTGACCGCCACTGCGTCTGCGGCCGCAATTGCAGCTCTGCCGTGGATACCCATCCTCCTGTCGGGCTGCGGTGACCATCGGGTCTGACCACGATGTTGCTTTAGTGGCGACTGGGTCACGTGATCCCTATCCTTGGGTCGCGTCGCCCTTCGAGATGGGGGACGGCTAACGCTGTGTGCGCCATAATCCATGGAGCCACGGAGCTGCCGGGCCCTCTTTTCCACTTGCGCTCGCCCCCACCCCCGCCCCCTCACCCACAAATATGTTTTGCTGAATACAGCCAGTCTGGATGAGGAGAGCGGAGGCCGTAACTCTGCGGAAGCAGCTCGGTTGTGAGTGCTCGCGTGATGCCGCCAAGTTTAGGTCATTGCGATTAGAATTCTGCTGCTGTCATCGCCCAGTCGTGTTTATCGGTACACAGTGGGGGTGGGGGGGGGGGGGGGGGGGGGGGGGATGATGGAATTCACAGAATGAAGTATCGTTTTACCTGGCGCAGCGAAACTGGACTTTGCTTCCTCGTTTCAACCCTCCCCGTTCGATCACGGCTGCACTTTGCCCCGGCTGACCGTTCCCCGTTCCTTTTAAAACTATCGCCCACTTTGGATTTTTCCAACTTACCTCTCCTGGGGATATCGGCGTTCCAAACAGACCCACCTTCCAGCAGGAATACCCCAAATTAAGAGAATGATTCTACAACCCGTCTCTCTCTCCCCCCCCCCCCCCTCCCCCTCAACACAGAAAATGCTCAGCTGGTCAGGTAGCATCTGCGGAGAGAGAGGGAACGTGAGAAAAAAGAGCAGGAGTTTTTTTTTCAGCCCGTCCAGCCTGCCCCACCATGCAATAGGATCCTGGCTGATGTGATTCTGGCCTAAACCCCACTTTCCTGACTGCCCCCCCCCCCATCACCCTTGAGTCCCTTGCAGTCAGTCAGTCTTGAATTTATTCGGTGACGCAGCCCCCCCCCCCCCCCCCCCCCCCCACTGCTCTCTTGTGGGGGGGGGGGGGGGAGTAGAATTTCACAAACTAGTGACCCTCCGAGAGAAGAAATTCCTCCTCATTTTAGCCTTAAATGAAAGGCCCCTTACTTTGAAACTGTGCCCCCAGTGGGTTAGCACTGCTGCCTCACGACGCCGAGGTCCCAGGTTCGATCCCAGCCCCAGGTCACTGTCCGTGTGGAGTTTGCACATTCTCCCCGTGTCTGCGTGGGTTTCGCCCCCACAACCCAAAGACGTGCAGGTTAGGTGGATTGGCCGTGCTAAATTGCCCCTTAGTGACCAAAAACGGTTGGAGGGGTTATTGGGTTACGGGGATAGGGTGGAAGTGAGGGCTTAAGTGGGTCGGTGCAGACTCGATGGGCCGAATGGCCTCCTTCTGCACTGTATGTTCTATGTTAAACTGCAGTGGGTAAAGGCTCAGCCATTCCTCATAAGATAAATCCCTTATCCTCAGGATCAGCTGGTGAACCTTCTGTGAACCGCTTCCAATACAAGCATGCCCCAAAGGTCACGTTTCAGGTCACGACCTCTCGTTTGAACATCCTTCTATGGCCCCCTTGAGAGGAGACCCTTGTCTGTTCTCTGTGACTCCGCTTCAAAAGTACTTTGGAGGCCCTGAGGTTCTTTGGGAGGTCCTGAGATCCCGAATGTCGCTCTGGAAATGCGGCAATATCTGCCTGGAGATCAGCCAGCCCCAGCTCAGAAGCAGAATTGAATTGGAAACTTCCTCCCTTTTTGAATGGAGCTGAAATTTCCCATGGCCACGATGTTGAGGAAGAGCGGGGAAATTCTTCCCCGGTGCCCTGGTCAATATTTAACCATCGATCAACATCACTGAACACAGGGCAGCACGGTGGCGCAGTGGTTAGCACTATTGCATCACGGCACTGAGGGCCCGGGTTCGATCCCGGCTCTGGGTCACTGTCCGTGTGGAGTTTGCACATTCTCCCCGTGTCTGCGTGGGTTTCGCCCCCACAACCCAAAGATGCGCAGGTTAGGTGGATTGGCCACGCTAAATTGCCCTTTAATTGGGGGGAAAAAGAATTGGGTACTCTAAATTTATTTTTTAAAAAGGTGATTCATTGATTGAGCCATTTGAAGGAGCGATGTGTACCCGGGATGTGGCCATCACTGACAATTAGATAGTTCGGCATCCGTCTATCTCAGGAGACGATGGACTGTGCCCGGGGTGTTGTCACTCCTGATTGGATGGGGTCTGTTATGACTGGAGAGGGCCAATGGTGAGAGGCAGTGCCTTCTGCAGCCGGCACAGACGAATAGCGTTGGTCCTCGGCAGGTCCTTTCCTTCCGGAAGGTTCTCTTCTCCGCCATCTGGTCATTTATTTCCCCCCTCTGTTTTTCCCACATTCTCCCTGACTCCCTGTCGCCAGGCACTCGGACAGCAGCGAGGACGTTCCCACGCCTCGACTCCCACCTCGGTCCACTTGCGTCCTTGCCCCGTATCGCGGACGTGGGCGACCTGTTAGCCTTGTGCCGACACCCGAGCTCGCCGCGGCGCACGTCTTTGGGATTAATGCGGCCGTCTCCCGTTCAGCCCGCCTGACCCAGCCGACGGAGTCACCGCTGACTCGGGTGGGAACACGGGCTGGCGATCCCTGCCCGCTGCAGCTCCCACGTTCGGCCCCCTGGTCTTGCCATGAGATGCCCAATGTCCCGTCTGCGGATTTAGAAACCGTTCAGCCACAGGTCTCGGCTTGCGTAGGCTGTCCGTGCCTCGCTAACGTAAAGGTCGAGGCTGAGGTCACCAGCCTGGTGTACAGGTCGTGAGTTTGGTTGGTTTGCTGTTGGTCAGCGCTCGACCTCTGAACTTCGTCCTGACAGCTAACTGCGACCTTGGACTCCCTGTCACTGATTGTCAGCCCAAACTGTGCAGGCCCTGAAGAACCGGCCTACAAGACGGTGCAAGTGAACTTCATTATGGGATGCCAGAACTAGCAAGGCCCTCTCTACACCCACAAAATGTTGGTGGTCAGCTGCATTGAGCTATTTGAGTCACTGTGCGTATGAAGAGAGTGAAAATCGCTGATATAACCAAGGCATCAATGTCCTATTATTTTTTTAAAGATCTTTTTCCCTGCAGCATTGTAATGACGTTCACGGTACATTGGATTCACTTAGTTTCCAATTTCACCCATGGAGTCCAGAGCTGAAGGAGAAAGGGCCTCACCCTGGGGAATTCTGGGAAAGGCCGAACACACTGGAGGAAGCCTGGATCCAAAGCCATCATGGAATCCCTCCAGTGCAGAAGGAGTTCCTTCGGCCCATTGAGTCTGCACCGACCCTCTGAAGGAGCCCAAGGCCTCCGCCCCCGCCCTATCCCTAATTTTTTTTTTGGACACTTAAGGGGCAATTTAGCACGGATAGTCACCCGAGGTCGGAATTGGACCCGGATCCCTGGCGCCATGAGGCAGCAGCGCTAATCGCCGTGCCGCCTATCAGCTGCTGACGTTGCCACGACAACCCCTGCAATATTTGCTCCCCACCATGCTGTAGCACAGACTTGCACTAAACCCATTTTTAATCAGGGTTGAAGTGGGGCGGGCTGGAGAGGTTGGTGGGAAACGGACGCAGGTATTGACAGAAGGACATGTCTCCCATCACATCCTCACACACGGCCCTGTTTGCTCAACCCGTCCGAGCTGCATTCCGCCAGACAATGATTCTCCCCGACCGCCCTTTTAATGCATTCCACTGATCGCGCCTGGGGCAGTTTCCAACCAAGGCTGGATCTGGAAGGCTAATAGTGACGCATCCATTGAGTCCAGACTTTGCTTGCAAACCTCCCGGACCAAGAATGTGCCTTTTCTTTAATTCCTTGAGGAAATGGGGTCGTGGGTGCGGGCGGGTCAATAATGAGGCAACAAAACCTCCATTCTCTCACTTGCAACCTTCTGTGTAAAGGTCATTGCCACGTACAAGCTTAGGCTTATTTGAACAATCACTTGTTTGTTCAAAATATTGAAGGACATTTGAACCCAATAAAACGAAAGTCTTGCATTTATATAGCATCTTTAACGACCTCGGGACTTCCCAAATAGCCTCACAGCAAATGAAAGACCCCTTGACTGTTTGCAGAATTGCCGTTGTCGTGTAGGAAACGTGGCTGCTGGTTTGAGCACAGCAAGCTCCCACAAACGGCCATGGTCAGACGGTTGGCCAGGGCACTGTGGATAACTCCCCTGCTCTGCAATACAGCATCTTTTACATCTACCTGAGAGGGTAGACAGGACCTTGCTTCAATGTCTCACCTGGCAGACTGCACCTCCGACAGTGCAGCACTCCCTCAGCGTCGCACTGGGAGTGTCGATCAGTTTGATTTTTAAATCTGGGAACTCGATGTGCTGTTAGTGACCCCAAAATTGCCCAAAGGCTTAGAGCTGGCGGAAGGTTCCGGCACTGCCTGGCGATTACATTTTAGCCTGAGGGGTGGTTAAAAAGGAAACAAATTGGTTCACAATTCAGGGGCGGGATTCTCCCACCCCCCCCCGCTGGGTCGGAGAATCGCCCGGGGCCGGTGTCAATCCCGCCCCCGCCGTTTCCCGAATTCTCCGCCACCCGCGATTCGGCGCAATGGGCTGAAGTCCGGCCGCTGACAAGCCTCTCCCGCCGGCGGGAATCAAAACACCTAACTGACCGGCGGGATTGGTGCCACGGGCAGGCTCCGGGGTCCTGGGGGGAGGCGCGGGGCGATCGGACCCCGGGGGGTACCCCCACGGTAGCCTGGCCCGCGATCGGGGCCCACCGATCGGCCGGCGGGCCTGTGCCGTGGGGGCACTCTTTTTCTTCTGTCTTCGCCAGGGTCTTCACCGTGGCGGAGGCGGAAGAAACCCCCGCCCCTGCGCATGCGCCGGGATGACGTCAGCAGCCGCTGGCGCTCCGGAGCATTCGCGGACGTACGCCGGCCGGCGAAGTCCTTTCGGCCCCCGGCTGGCGTGGCGCCAAAGGCCGTTCACGCGGGCCTAGCCCCTCAATGTGAGGGCTTGGCCCCTTAAAGATGCGGAGACTTCCGCACCTTTGGGGCGGCCCGACGTTGGAGTGGTTCACGCCACTCCAACATGCCGGGACCCCCGCCCCGCCGGGTAGGGGAGAATCCCGGCCCAGGACCTGGAGGGAATCTTTTGCGTAAGAAAGATCCCAATTGGTACCTCTGAAGTAGGGTTGCCAACTGTAATGACGTGTATTCCTGGAGATTCCATCACTTGACCTCCCCACCCCATTAGTCGGCCAACACGTCCAATCCGTGTGACGTCCGGCCTTTCTCCGCCCATCGGAAAACTCATTCCCCAATCGGATAATGGCCTCTTTTTTTCCGGCTGTCTGCCTCCGCAGCGCCCCATTTTCAGTATTCTTGTCCCTGGTAAAGAGAAATGTTCGGGGAAAATGACAAACCCCAATCTTTTTTAATGTCCCCATGACTTTTTTTTGAATGCAGGGGTTGCGCGCGGTAGTGGCCCCTAGAGTGACCTGGACACCCCAGGCCAATCCTGGCCGGGTTGCCAATGAAGCTGGGAACTGTCCAATGTGCTAGCCATTTACCCCCCTACCCCACCACACCCACACCCCACCCCATTCTCCTTTCAAAATGGAAATGAGGGACAAGCGTTGAAAACCTGTGCTGGCAACACAGTCCACTCATAGGCAGTGAGATAAGGTTAAATAAAACATAGGAACAAGAGGAGACCATTCAACCTTTCGAGTTTGTTCGTTCATTCATTTAGATTGTGACTAATCTCTATTTTAAGCACCTCGATCTGGGTTCTGGATCTGTAATGACCTTACCTGTGTAGATATGCAGTGACGTTCCTGCCCAAACATTTGATGTTTTTCTTTGATCCTTTTTGTGCTTCCTTTCCTTCCTCTCCCTCCCCTTCTTCTCCCTTCCCTTCTTCCAAAGCATTGACTCCTTGCTGGCCCACAGGTTAATGGAGGTGTGTGTGTGGTGTGCACGTGTGTGTGTGTGTCGCGCATGTGTGTCGTATGTATGTGCGCACGCGCAGTGTGAGTTCTCCGTGGTGGAAGTTGATATTGTTTCCTACCTTTTCAGGAATAGAAGGAGGCCATTCGGCCCCTCAAACCCATTCCATTTTATCATTGTATTCCGGGCCCAGTTTGCCGGAAGCGAGTTTCCTGCCTGCTTACAATTCAGCCCCAATGTTCCGATCAGTATTGTAACTCCATTTATCCACCTCCGTTTCTCCGTTCCTGAAACATTTCATCAATCTCTATTTTGAAATATTCATTGACCCCCACCACCCTCTTCCCCAAACAGCCTGGTTCTAGATTTTGTGATGTCCACTTATTCTAGACTGCACCCCCACAAGAGGTATTCGTTTGACTCTCACTCCCTTAACCATCTGAAACACCCCAGTTTGATCCCTCGGTCGTCTGCTCCCTTTGAGCTTTGTCAGTACAATGGGTCCCCATGACTGTAACCATAATCCTTGGTATCAATCTGGTGAATCTCTACTGGACTCTGAGGCCAATTGAACCTTCCTCCGCCGCAGAGATCGGAGTGAAGTTCCGACTCGAAATGTAGTCTAAGCAGAGTTTAATCCCACTCCAGGTAATTCTGTACCATACAAAGTATTGCTTGGGGTCTGGTTAGTGGAATGAGATCGATTGGATGGCGCGATAGAGAGCTGTCATGACTCGATGGGCTGTAAGGCCTCTTTCTCTCGCGCTTGTAATATTCCAAAGTTCCCCACGTTACACCAGTGACAACAATTTAAAACGGCTTCATTGTCTGTCAGGCACTTTTGAGATGCCCTGAGGTCGTGAAACGTGGGAAGCGCGGCAGCCCATTTGTGCACAGCAAGATCCCGCACACAGCGGGATGTTGGCTGAGGGACAAATATTGGCCAGGATACTGGAGGAAAACCTATCACCACTCCCCTTCAAGATAATGCCGTGAGTGACGTCCAACATGGGAAAGCCGATGGGGGTCTCGGTTCAATGACTCAGTTGAAAGACAACATGTCCGACCGGGCGGCTTTTCCTCAGTACTGCCTGTGGGGCAGCAGCCGAGATTTTATTCTCCAGTCTCTGTAATTTTTTTTCTTTATTCTTCCATGGGATGTGGACATTGCTGGAAAGGCCAGAATTTGTTGTCCATCCCTGATTGCCCTTGAACTGAGTGTCTCGCTCGGACATTTCAGAGGATGTGGGGTCTGGAGTCGCGTGTAGGCCAGACCAAGTAAGGACGGCAGATTTCCTTCCCGAAAGGGGACGTGTGTGAAGCAGATGGGTTTTACAACAATCAATCATAGATTAATGGTCACCGTTACTGAGACTCGCTTCATATCCCAAATAAGTCACCTAGGCTTCTTCAACAGAGCCTCCCAAATCCCTGACCTCTCCGACCTGGAAGAAAAAGGGGCAGCAGGCGCATGGGAACATCACCACCCATCTAAACCACTCAGCATCCTGACTTGGAAACATATCGGCCGTTCCTTCACTGTCGCTGGGTCAAAATATGGAACTCCCTCCCTAACAGCACTGTGGGTGTACCTACGCCACACGGACCGCAGCGGGTTCACAGTGCGGCTCACCCACCACCTTCTCAAGGGGCAATTAGGGATGGGTAGCAAATGCTAGGCCCAGCCAGCGACCCCCACAGCCCAGGAACAAATATAAAAAAGCTATAAATGGGGGGGGGGGGGAATAGTGGAATGAATATTCACGAAAGAAAATTGTTGAAGGAGTTTGAGGTGTTGGGGGAATTGACTACAGGGGGCGAGATTCTCCGCAAATGCGGAGAGTCGTAAAGGCTGCCGTGAAACCGGCCGTGTTTCACGGCATTCTTCACGCCCGTTCCCGGGACCCGATTTCCCCCCCCCATCGGGGCTAGGAGCGGGACCCCGGGAATCACGGCGTCGCGGCCTTAACGACCGTCGTTAAGGCCGCGCACCAAGATGACGCGCGGCCGGCTCCAACCCGCGCATACGCGGGTGACGTCATCACGCCATTGACGGAACCCGAGCATGCGCGGTTCCGCATTTCTCCACCACCGCCCGACTAGATGTGGCAGCTTGATCTTGTCGGGCGGCGGAGGGGAAATAGTGCGTCCCTTTTGGACGCAGGCCCGACGATCGGTGGGCACCGATCGCAGGCCTGTCCTCTCCCGAGCACAACGGTGGTGCTCCCACCCCAAACGGGCCTCTGGATGCTCCTAACGGGCATCTAGCGCCCGTTTTTACGATGGCAGCGAGCAGGTGTGTTTACTGCCGTGAAAAAACGGGCGTAAAGGCCCGGCCGCTCGGCCCATCGGCTGCGGAGAATCGCCCTTCGCCGTAAAAAACGGCGAGCGGCGATTCGTGGCGTGGGTCGGGCGAGGGGGGGGGGGGAGTATAGCGGGAGGGCGTGAAAAATATCGGGAGGCCCTCCCGCTATTCTCCCAACCGGCGTGGGGGGCAGAGAATCGCGCCCAGGGTGTTTCAGTGAAACAATGCAGGCAATAAAGACTCTCCATTTGAGCCGTATAATTCTGATTCTATTTCTCTGTTGGAAACCAATTTTTCTTTTTTACACTAAGAGTACCCAATTATTTTTCCGCCCAATTTTTAATATAAATTTAAAGTCCCCAATTCATTTTTACCCTTTAAGGGGCAATTTAGCCTGGCCAATCCACCTACCTGGCACATCTTTGGGTTGTGGGGGCGAAACCCACGCAAACACGGGGAGAATGTGCAAACTCCACACGGACAGTGACCCGGGGCCGGGATCGAACCTGGGATCAATTTCTTTTTAGTTTCACGAGGTTGAATAAGTACAGAATACATTTGGATTATATATTTTTAAATTGTATTTCAGTTTTGCCCTCATCCGAGTTTAGAGTTACCCAAGCACGGATGCGCCAAGACGTGTTCCCCCGTCACCCCTGGCATTGTTGACCAATGTCTAATTACACCTCAGATTTTTAAATCCTCCTCCTTGTTTTCAAATCCCCTCCCCTCCTCTTAATCATCTCCATCCCTTCCTTTAAGGCACTGCTTTGCACCTCCCGCTTTGATGGCACAGTGGGTAGCACTGTTGCTGCACAGCTCCAGGGTCCCAGGCTCGATTCCCGGCTTGGGTCACTGTCTGTGCAGAGTCTGCACGTTCTCCCCGTGTCTGCGTGGGTTTCCTCCGGGTGCTCCGGTTTCCTCCCACAAGTCCCGAAAGACGTGCTTGTTGGGCGAATCGGACATTCTGAATTCTCCCTCCGTGTACCCGAACAGGCGCCGGAGTGTGGCGACTAGGGGATTTCCACAGTAACTTCACCGCGGTGTTAATGTCAGCCTACTTGTGACGATAAAGATTACTTACTGACCAAGCCTTTGGTCACTTTTTGGAGCCACGGTTTTGCATTTTGGCTCATGACACTCCTGTCGAACAGCCTGCGAAGCTTTGACTATTTAATCGGCAGGGGTCACCTTGTCAGAGGTTCCAACCTTAAACGGTGAGTTGTTGAATGTAGATCTCCAGCCACCAAACGCTGCTGGGTGGGTTCCAATTCTACCCCGATACTGGTACCAGTATTTTGCCGTCCCCGCGCTCCCTCGGTGTGTACTGTGACATTGAGCACTGTAACCTGAACCTTTCACTCCCAGATCTATGGGGGGGGGGGGGTGTTTGTAGCCTCATCGCCTCTGCTCTGTTCCCACGGGTACTGGGTTGCCACACGCTTACCCACACATGTACATGGGAGAGTAAAGCCATGTGTTATGTTATGCCATTTGGAAGCCGGCTTACAGCCAGCTCTTGTGCGCAGATTTGCGCGATCGGGAGCGCCTGCGACGAATGGTTCCGCGACCCTCGCGCCCCCGAGTTTGACAATGCCTGGTGTAGAGAGCAAAAGGACATAGACGTGTTGGCGGAATGGGCAGACAGGTGGCAGACGGAGTTGAATGTGGAGCAGGAACATTGAGAGACAATATAAAGTAACGGGCAACTTTGAAGGGGGTGCAGAAGCAGGTGGACCTGGGTGTAAATGTGCACAAGTCATTTGAAGGTGACGGGACAGATTGACAGCGCGGTTAATAAAGCATTTGCCACACAGCGCTTCATTAGTAGGGGCGTAGGAGCAAGGGGGTTATGTAAAATGTAAATCGCTTATTGTCACAAGTAGGCTTCAAATGAAGTTACTGTGAAAAGCCCCTAGTCGCCACATTCCAGCGCCTATTCGGGGAGGCTGGTACGGGAATCGAACCGTGCTGCTGGCCTGCCTTGGTCTGCTTTCAAAGCCAGCGATTTAGCCCAGTGTTAAATGTGGAAATGCACCTGGCTTCTGTGCATCTATGCATGTATCTATAAGCAGGAGAATGGTACCGAGTGAATTGCTCATTCGGAGAGTTGGCGCTGACATGATGGGTTGAATGGCCTCTTTCGGTGCTCTCATAATTCTGTAATTCTTGAGGGCTATTTGGCACAGTGGTTAGCACTGCTGCTTCACAGCTCCAGGGTCCCGGGTTCGATTCCCGGCTTGGGTCACTGACTCTGCGGAGTCTGCACGTTCTCCCCGTGTCTGCGTGGGTTTCCTCCGGGTGCTCCGGTTTCTTCCCACAGTCCAAAGATGTGCAGGTTAGGTGGATTGGCTGTGATAAGTTGCCCTTAGCGTCCAAAATTGCCCTTAGTGTTGGGTGGGGTTACTGGATTATGGGGATAGGGTGGAGGTGTTGACCTTGGGTAGGGTGCTCTTTCCAAGAGCCGGTGCAGACTTGATGGGCCGAATGGCCTCCTTCTGCACTGTAAATTCTATGATAATCTATGATTAATCTAGGACAAAGGTTCGGCACAACATCGTGGGCCAAAGGGCCTGTTCTGTGCTTATTTTTTCTATGTTCTGCACTGCAGGGATTGTATTTCTGTCTTATCCTTCCATACCTTTCTGCTTCTAAACATGGTGTGAATGACTTCAGTGGACGATCGGAGATAACGGGGGTAATTATTGACTATGGGAGACGGTGGATGTCTGAAATTCCATTTCCTTCAATTTTTCTCGTGTGGATTGCCCTTTTCTGCAGGCTCCTCTCATCATTGTCCTGTTTGTCTGTCCCCTGGCCTTACGCCCCTCAAACCTCCATCACTCAGCCCCTTCCCCTGTCTGTGATTCCCAGCTCAGACCTGACGAAGCACTCACTGTCTAGACTGTTTGCCCAGTGGGAATAATCCCAATCATTCCTGAGACTGAAGATCTCTGTACTCCTGCCTCAGATAACCATCCTGTCACAGTGCTGCTACCGGGTATTAATCAGATCACATCCCCCTGCCTCACCAGCACGACAGAGAGCGGATGCTGTCATCGTGTTAGAAATGGTGCTGTGCAAATCTGACCCCTTTCATTCTAATTTTATTGAGTCTGGCTGATTTTCTCGGTGGAATTGTCAACCTTGTTGTTAATAACTTGGAGGGATTTTGGTAGAATTGGATTATTTTAAAGGCATTTTCAATCTTGCATTTCAATGGGTTGTAAAGACATCTGATTCTCTCTCCTTTTCTGTTTCTCTTCCTGCCCTCTTTCCCTTCCACCCTCCCCCCTCGCGCCCCCCTCCCCCTCGCGCCCCCTCCCCCTCGCCCCCTCCCCCTCGCACCCTCACCCCCCTCCCCTCGCCCCCTCCCCCTCGCACCCTCACCCCCTCCCCCTCACCCCCCTCCCCTCGCCCCCTCCCCCTCTCACCCTCACCCCCTCCCCCTCCCCCCCTCCCCCCCGCCCCCTCCCCCGCCCCCTCCCCCCCCCCCCCTCCCCCCCCCCCTCGCCCCCTCCCCCTCGCCCTCTCTCCCCTCGCCCCTCCCCCTCGACCCCTCCCCCTCGCACAGTTCCCCTCGCCCCCTCCCCTCGCCCCCTCCCCCTCGCACCCTCCCCCTCCCCTCCCCCCCTCCCCCTCCCCCTCGCCCCCTCCCCCTCGCACCCTCCCCCCTCCCCCCCGCACAGTCCCCCCTCTCCCCCTCCCCCTCCCCTTTGCCCCCTCCCCCTCCCCCCTCGCCCCCTCCCCCTCGCCCCCTCCCCTCCCCCTCGCCTCCTCCCCCTCACCCCCTCCCCATCGCCCTCCCCACCCGCCCCCTCCCCCTCACCCCCTCCCCTCCCCCTCCCCTCGCCCCCTCCCCCTCGCACCCTCCCCCTCACCCCTCCCCCTCACCCCTCCCCCTCCCCCTCCCCCCTCCCCCCTCACCCCTCCCCTCCCCCTCGCCCCCCCTCCCCCCTCCCCACCCCCTCCCCCTCGCACCTCCCCCTCGCCCCCTCCCCTCGCCCCTCCCCTCGCCCCTCCCCCTCACCCCTCCCCCTCCCCCTCCCCCCTCTCCCCCCTCCCCCTCGCACAGTCCCCCTTGCCCCCTCCCCCTCGCCCCCCCTCCCCTCGCCCCCTCCCCCCCTCACCCCCTCCCCCTCGCCCCCTCGCCCCTCGCCCCCTCCCTTCCCCTCTCTCCCTCGCCCCCCTCCCCCTCGCCCCTCCCCCCTCGCACATCCCCCCTCGCCCCCCCCCCTCGCACCCTCCCCCTCGCCCCTCCCCCCTCGCCCCCTCCCCCCGCACCCTCCCCCTCGCCCCCCTCGCACAGTCCCCCTCGCCCCCTCCCCCTCCCCTTTGCCCCCTCGCCCCCTCCCCCTCGCCCCCTCCCCTTGCCCCCCTCCCCTCACCCTCGCCTCCTCCCCCTCACCCCCTCCCCATCGCACCCTCCCCACCCGCCCCCTCCCCCTCACCCCCTCCCCCTCGCCCCCTCCCCCTCACCCCTCCCCTCGCACCCTCGCACCCTCCCCCTCACCCCTCCCCCTCCCCTCCACCCCTCCCCCTCACCCCTCCCCCTCCCCCTCACCCCCTCCCCCCTCACCCCTCCCCCTCGCACAGTCCCCCTCGCCCCCTCCCGCTCGCCTCCTCCCCCTTGCCCCCCTCCCGCTCACCCCTCCCCCTCGCCCCTCTCCCTCCTCGCCCCCCGCCCCCTCGCCCCTTCCCCTCTCCCCCTCGCCCCCTTCCCCTCGCCCCCTCCCCCTCGCAACCTCCCCATTGCCCCCCCACCGTTGCACCCTTCCCCACACCCCTCCCCCTCTCACCCTCGCCCCCTCTCCCCCTCCCCCTCCCCCTCGTTGCTCTCTCTCAACCTAATTGACAATTGGTTGTGACTGGGATGTGCAACAAACTGCATCACCCTGACATTTAGCAGTTTGAATTTGGCCGGCGTCTTGTTGAAACAAGAGGATCAAAGTTATTTCAGCCAGATGTGAAATGAGCGATTCCAGAACGTGCTGGAGCTTTCGTCCTGGATTGGACGCGCCTCGCCTCGCTGCCAAATGGACGGAAGCAGAACTTGCCCACAGCCTCGCGGTGGGGCTGCTGACTGAGGGGGGGGTGGGGGGGGGGGGGGTGAGGGGGCGGTATTGGGTCTCCCCCAGGGACCCACTCCCAAACCGCAGCCATTTCCCATTCACACGGAACACAGATGCTATGCCAATCGCTCCCCCCCCCCCCCCCCCCAAAAAGTTTACTGCTCCGTCCTTCCAATTAAAACAACAACAAAAATGTGAGTTTGACTCTGTTTCTCTTTTCAAAGAGGCTGCAGCTGCTTGGCGGTGACCTCTCACCCCTGACCCTGGCCCAAGCCGAGTGTGTGACAGTGATGGATGAGGATAGGATAAGGGTGCCCCTGCCTGGTAGCAGCTGAGGCAGACGGGATGGCCGTACGGGGACATGGTTGCCCTGGCCTTGCCCCCGTTAATCTACTCTAACCGGGGGCGAATGGCGTTGCACTCGCGATGTGCGTAAGTCTCTGGGCAGACACACACCTGGTTGACGTTGTTGGGAGTTAACGTGTTGACATTGATAAATCACCGATGCGCCTCCAGTTAACACCTTTTCTAAAGTGGTTGTTTTTTTTTTAGCCCTGTTGCTTGAGGCACAAATATTGGGCAGGAAACGGGAAAAAAACCTCCCTTCACCCCGCCCACTCCTCTTCAGCAGAGCGGCCGTGAGATCTGTCACGTCCGCCTGGAGAGGGTTTCATCTCAATTTGACCTCTCCCGGGCAGCACGGTGGCACAGCGGTTAGCACTGCTGCCGCACGGCGCTGAGGTCCCGGGTTCGATCCCGGTTCTGGGTCACGTCCGTGTGGAGTTTGCACATTCTCCCCGTGTCTGCGTGGGTTTCGCCCCCACAACCCAAAGATGTGCAGGGTAGGTGGATTGGCCATGCTAAATTGCCTCTTAATTGGAAAAAAAATTGGGTTCTCTAAATTTAGAAAAAGAGAAGAAGAAAGAAACTGACCTCCCCCTGCGGAAGCTGACACCTCTCTAGCAGTGCGGCAACCCCTCGGTACTGCGTTGGACTTTGTGCCCAAATCTCTGTGGTGGGAGGTGGGCTGACCATGGGGGTAGGTGTGGCCCCTCCCTGTGTTTAAACTAACGCGCGGAGCAGTGGTTTTCGATTGGCTGTGACGGGGTTAATCCCAATCGGGCCTCGGCCGACCTGACTGCCTGTCACCGTTACGCTTCTGCTGCTCGCTGTGGGCCCTCTGGGCCAGCGACTTGCCTCGTCCAGCCAACCTTACTAACGTGCAGAGTGGCCGGGTTCAATGATTTGCTGGAGTACTCGGCCCTGGGAGAGATCCCACATGCCAGCAGTTGATTGCAGCGTTTGAGGAATCTGCCACAGGCCATTGTGTTGGCAGGCGATGAAAGAAAATCACTTTAATGCTCTGAAAATAGAAGGAAAGAAAGGCCTGCATTGCTGTAGCACCTTTCAAGATCTCCCGAGCCCTTTCACAGCCAATTAATTACTTCTCACAGCCGTGGCCCCTGCTGTAAAGTCGGAATCAGGGCAGCCAAATTGTGTTCAGGAAGCTCTCACAGTCGAGAATGCGATAATGACTGGACGATCTGTGCTGAGTGATGTTGGTTGTGTATTAGCCTCAGGCAGCTCCCCCTTGCATTTCAAACAACGGCCATGGGATCTCTTGCACCCCTGACAATAGAGCACTCCCTCTGCACCGTACCTGGGGGGGGTGTCAGCCAGGCTATTGTGCTGGAGTCTGTGGGGTTGGGTTGAACTCGGAATGGCCTGATTCTGCGAGATCGCTACCCAGGGCTGGCTCGCGAGAAGAGAATCTTACGGTGCGGAAAGGGTCCATTTGGCTATATGGAAACCCTTTTCCAAAGCTGCTATTCTTTTTAGGCAGTGCATTCCAGATTAGAATAAAATCCTCACATCCCCTCTAGCTCTATTTGCCAAGCTAAATAACATAGTTAAATTGTGTTACCGTGTAATTAATATTTCATATTAAATAGCAAGTTTTTGGGCGGCACGGTGCGTTAGCATTGCTGCCTCACGGCGCCGAGGACCCGGGTTCGATCCCGGCTCTGGGTCACTGTCCGTGAGGAGTTTGCACATTCTCCCCGTGTCTGCGTGGGTTTCGCCCCCACAACCCAAAGATGTGCAGGGTAGGTGGATTGGCCACGCTAAATTGCCCCTTAATTGGAAAAAATGAATTGGGTACACTAAATTTAAAAAAAAAAAGAGTCAACCACATTGCTGTGGATCTGGAGTCACATGTAGGCCAGACCGAGTAAAGCCGGCAGATTTCCTTCCCTAAAGGTGCATCAGTGAACCAGATGGGGTTTTTACAACAGTCGATGATCGTTGTAACTGCCCCCCTCTGAAATGGCCGAGCGAGACGCTCAGTTCGAGGGCAATTAGGGACGGGCAACAAAGGTCCAGCCCAGCGACGCCCACATCCCGTGAAAGAATAACGGGGGGAAAAAAGGAAATATGGAGACCCTACTTCCATTGGCAGGGGAGGCGGGGGGAGGGGGGATGAGAAAGCAGTGATATGCACTATCCATAGGGAGCGCTATCCATAGGGAGCGCTATCCATAGGGGGTGCTATCCATAGGGGGCGCTATCCATAGGGGGTGCTATCCATAGGGGGTGTTATCCATAGGGGGCGCTATCCATAGGGGGTGCTATCCATAGGGGGTGCTATCCATAGGGGGTGCTATCCATAGGGGGTGCTATCCATAGGGGGTGCTATCCATAGGAGGTGCTATCCATAGGGGGTGCTATCCATAGGAGGCGCTATCCATAGGGGGCGCTATCCATAGGGGGCTCTATCCATAGGGGGCTCTATCCATAGGGGGCGTTATCCATAGGGAGCGCTATCCATAGGGGGCGCTATCCATAGGGGGCTCTATCCATAGGGGGCTCTATCCATAGGGGGCGCTATCCATAGGAGGTGCTATCCATAGGGGGTGCTATCCATAGGGAGCGCTATCCATAGGGGGCTCTATCCATAGGAGGTGCTATCCATAGGGGGCTCTATCCATAGGAGGTGCTATCCATAGGGGGCGCTATCCATAGGGGGTGCTATCCATAGGGGGCGCTATCCATAGGGGGTGCTATCCATGGGGGCACTATCCATAGGGGGCTCTATCCATAGGGGGCGCTATCCATAGGGGGCTCTATCCATAGGGGGCGCTGTCCATAGGGGGCACTATCCATAGGGGGCTCTATCCATAGGGGGCGCTATCCATAGGGGGCGCTATCCATAGGGGGCGCTATCCATAGGGGGCTCTATCCATAGGGGGCTCTATCCATAGGGGGTGCTATCCATAGGGGGCATTATCCATAGGGGCGCTATCCATAGGGGGCGCTATCCATAGGGGCAATGGAAGAAACAGATTCAATATTAATTCTCAAAAGGAAGTCGGACAAATACTTAGGAAAATTTACAGAGGAAGGAGCAAGGCAGTGAGACGGGTTGATAGCTCTGTGAAAGGGCTGTCACAGACACACTGGGCCCAATGGCGTCCTTCAACGTGGTGTGATTCGCAATCGGAGCCAATTTACTCTGCAATCCATTGGTATTCTTGTCCTGTCTCTCTCTCTCTCACCCATTCTCCCCTGCCTGTGATTCAAGGAAGGCAAATTGTATGATGCTCATGCATTTCCCTACTCCCCTCCCTGCACACGGCGAGATAACGCTACCACCGTGGCATTTCAAAAGGATTAATCCGCTGATTTGAATTTGCTACATGGCAGCCCCGTAATTGCTAATGGTGACGTCTCTTCAAACACTGATGGTGCGTGTAAAACCAGCCTCTTCCCCACTCTCGAGTGGCCTTTTGTGACTGGTCCGTTTTGGTTTTTTTGCCTCTTGGCACGCTCTGAGATTTCAGAACGTTGGGTGGAGGCCACTCGGCCCATTCAACAAGATCATGGCTGATCTTCTAGCACAGCCCCGCCTTCCTGCTCTCTCCCCGTATTCCCTCTGTGTCCAGACGTCTATAGATCCCTGTCTCAGTCACCGACCGAGCATCCACAATCCTTTGGGGGATGAGAATTCCGAAGATTCCGAGTGAATAAATTTTCCCTCGTCTCGGTCTGGCGCCTTCCCTTGGGAAAGGATTGTCTAGACCCTCCATCCAAAGAGAAACATCCTTATTTCCCAAACACACGCATTGAACAGGTAAAGCTGTGGAAATCCAACAGAGAATCAGATTAATTTGGACAACAAGTCAAATAATAATTATAATAATAATCTTTATTATTGTCACAAGTAGGCTTGCATTAACACTGCAGTGAAGTTACTGTGAAAATCCCCTCGTCGCCACATTCCGGCATCGCCTGTTCGGGTCACAGAGGGAGAATTCAGAATGTCCAATTCACCTAACAAGCACGTCTTTCGGGACTTGTGGGAGGAAACGGTAGCACGGTAGCATAGTGGTTAGCACAAATGCTTCACAGCTCCAGGGTCCCAGGTTTGAATCCCGGCTTGGGTCACTGTCTGTGTGGAGTCTGCACGTTCTCCCCGTGTGTGCGTGGGTTTCCTCCGGGTCTCCGGTTTCCTCCCACAGTCCAAGGATGTGCAGGTTAGGTGAATTGGCCAGGCTAAATTGCCCTCAGGGTCCAAATTGCCCTTAGTGTTAGGTGGGGTTACTGGGTTATGGGGATAGGGTGGAGGAATGGGCTTGGGTAGGGTGCTCTTTCCAAGAGCCGGTGCAGACTCGATGGGCCGAATGGCCTCCTTCTGCACTGTAAATTCTATGAAACCGGAGCACCCGGAGGAAACCCACGCAGGCACGGGGAGAATGTGCAGACTCCGCACAGTGACCCAAGCCAGGAATCGAACCTGGGACCCTGGTGCTGTGTAGCCACAGTGCTAGCCACTGTGTGCTAGGGCGAAGCAGTAGTTTTTTAAATATAAATTTAGAGTACCCAATTCGTTATTTTCAATTAAAGGGCAATTTAGCGTGGCCAATCCACCTACCCTGCACATCTTTGGGTTGTGGGGGCGAAACCCACGCAAACACGGGGAGAATGTGCAAACTCCACACGGACAGTGACCCAGAGCCGGGATCGAACCTGGGACCTCGGTGCCGTGAGGCAGCAGGGCTAACCACTGCGCCACCGTGCTGCCCTTAAAGCAGTAGGCTTTTAATCAAGGAAGAGAGTACGTCCGTCAGGTTTAGGGAGGGGGGTTGGATAACAAGGATTTTAAATATTGAGGCGTTGACGGTGTGGGAGCCAGAAAACAGAGACGGGATGATTGGTAAATGGGACGGGAGGAGGGGTGGGGGGTCTCTGGATGAGGGAGGAGAGTGGAGCAGTTGATGGAATGGACCCAGTAAAGCATCGTAGCTAACAAGAGGGGGGAACGGGCGAAGGTTGTCGAGGAGATTTAAGACCGAGCTTCTGCCTCAGCCGCCCAAAGTGCTGAGCTGTTTGCTTTCTCACAGTCCGTGGCGTCGAGCACATCTGGGAGGCACCAACAATGAAACTCTGCAGCTTTCTGTTTACTTTGAATCCGCATTCTCCTCCAGTTCTACCAATGAATTGACGCAGGGGTTTGTTTACGTGGCCCAGCCTAAGTGTCTGACTTGTGTCCGCTTTGAATGAAGCTTTAATCCGCACTTGCTAAAAGTAGCACCGTGAGAAGGTTTCTCAATTCAGCTCACGTTTTGAGGGGATTCCGGACGGAAAAACACTTCAGAAACAACCACTTGCATTTAAATAGCGCCCTTTAATGTGGTAAAACTACCCCCCCGGACGCTTATCAAACAGAAATTATAGAATTATAGAATTTACAGTGCAGAAGGAGGCCATTCGGCCCATCGAGTCTGCACTAGCTCTTGGAAAGAGCACCCTACCCAAGGTCAACACCTCCACCCTATCCCCATAACCCAGTAACCCAGGCACAGAGATTGTGTGTCCTTTGTTTTTTTTTAGTTGAGAGTTTCATTTGAATTCAGACACCAGATGTCGGGATGTGTTCCGAACCCTGCTGGCTGAACTCTCTCTCTCTCCCCTCTGGGCCAGGAGGCTGCTGGCCCGTGGCCCCACTGCCGGACTGGAGCCCTGATCTCATCGCTCCAGTGTGTGCGGCCCACAGGGAGGGCCGAGCTGGTTCCCTTCGCGTGAGCTGTCAGAGCTGAGCTGCCCACCCCGGTTTCTCAGCACAGAACGAGACCCTTCGGTCCATCTGGTCTGTGCTGGCCGTCAAGCACCATTCTATTCTAATCCCATTTCCCAGCACTTGATTTTATGTGCAGTGGCGTTTTTATAAATAAAATGTTGGCCTCTGATTGGTTGACCGACAGGCCCCTCCTCCTGGTTCTGGCCAATCAGAAAGCGATTACATCCTTTCTTATCTGATTGGCTGATGTGTGATTCAATCAAACGGCCCTTTCATAGTCCTTTGACGATTTAGAATTTTTTTTTTTAAATAATTTTTATTGAAATTTTTCGATACAAACATTTACCCCTACTACATTTTAAATTATAACACAACAAATCCCCCCTGGAAAATCCTCCCCACGCCCTCCCCCGCGCGCACCCCCCCACCCTCCCCCCCCCCCCCCCCCCCCGCGCTACCAGTCTAGCAACCAAACCGTTTTTCCCTTTCTGCCGATGGCCTCGGGCAGTCATTGCCCGCGACCCCCCGCTGACGTGCTCCCTTCGTTGCTATCCCCCCCCCCCTCCCTTCCCCCCCCCCCCCCCCCCCTTTCTCCCCGGTTGCTGCTGTTTCGGCCTCCAGTTCCTATCTCTGATCCAGAAAGTCAAGGTGACGATTTAAAATTTAGAAACAGAAGTGTTCAAAGTAAAAGAAAAATGGGCGGCACGGCAGCACAGTGGTTAGCACTGTTGCTTCACCGCGCCAGGGTCCCGGGTTCGATTCCCGGCTTGGGTCACCGTCTGTGCGCAGTCTGCACGTTCTCCCCGCGTGCGCGTGGGTTTCCTCCGGGTGCTCCGGTTTCCCTCCCACAGTCCAAAGACGTGCTGTGAATTGGACATTCTGAATTCTCCCTCTGTGTACCCAAACAGGCGCTGGAGTGTGGCAACTAGGGGCTTTTCACAGTAACTTCGTTGCAGTGTTCATGTGAGCCTACTTGTGACAATAAAGATTATTATTCTGGTTAATTCTCGGAGTTTCCGGGGCTATCCTAACCTCTAACTGATTCAGCAGAGCACTGCCCTACGCAGTGGCTGTGCGCAGCGTTACACTCTGCAATGTGCGGGGGGGGGGGGGGGGGGGGGGACGCTGCTATTGTTCTGTTTAAAATAAATTTAGAGTACCCAATTCATTTTTTCCAATTAAGGAGCAATTTAGCGTGGCCAATCCCCCTACCCTGCACATCTTTGGGTTGTGGGGGCGAAACCCACGCAGACACGGGGAGAATGTGCAAACTCCACACGGACAGTGACCCAGAGCCGGGATCGAACCTGGGACCTCGGCGCCGTGAGGCAGCAGTGCTAACCCACTGCGCCACCTTGCTGCCCCCTGGGTTGCCATTGCTCAGACGTAGAGCACACCATTGGTGATGGATAATGTTCTGGGGCTGGTGATCCAGAGACCTGGGCTAATGCTTCAGACGCTCACATCCCACCATCGAAACGGAGGGAAATTTAAATTCAAAATGAATGGCTTAATCTGGAATGCAATGCTATTTCCAGTAATGGCCTAGGGAAAATGGTTGCCATAAAAACCCATCTGATGCCTTTTAGGGAAGGAAATCTGCCGTCCTTACCCTGCCTGGCCTACATGTGACTCCAGGCCCACAGCGATGTGGTTGATTGATAACTACCTCCTCTGAAATAGCCGAGCGACTCACTCGTCTGTATCAGATCGATGCAGTAAAAGAAAGCACTGTGGGCGTACCTCCACCTCGAGGGAATGATGGTGAGACTGCAGCACTCCAAGTAGGCCCATCACAGCCATCCTCTCGAGCAATAGAGGATGGTCAATGAATGCAGGCCTAGCCAGCGAACCCCACATCCCCACACTAGCCACACTAGCCACAGATTGCCTCTGGCGGGCGATGAGCTGCAGAATCTCTTTCAGTCCCATTTGTGACGCTGTGAGATCCTGAAATCTGTACAAACTTCAATCTTCAAATGTCGCATTTCATTTTAAAAAAAATAAATTTAGACAATACCCAATAAATTTTTCCAATTAAGGGGCAATTTAGCCTGGCCAATCCACCTACCCTGCACACCTTTGGGTTGTGGGGGTGAAACCCACGCAGACACGGGGAGAATGTGCAAACTCCACACGGACAGTGACCCAGAGCCGGGATCGAACCTGGGACCTCAGCGCCGTGAGGCAGCAATGCTAACCCACTGCGCCACCCGTGCTGCCCTGAAATGTGGCATTTCAAAGTGCATGGGTATGCACCCGCGTGCGCGCACGAGGGAGCTACTTTCAAGGGCAGACACCAGAGAATCGGCTCTGGCTGCGATGGCCACCGTTGCCGGATAGTCTGAGAGGGATTGTCGCCTGGGCTCTTGTGCGGAGAATGACACCCTGTGTTGGGGGGAACGGAGGGTGGGGGAGTGACCGATGCCTGGGGGATCGATCAAAGTGACAGGCTGCAGCTGTGGGGGGTGGGGGGGGGGGGGGGGGGGAGCAAGCTGTGGGAGTGGATAGCGAGAGGAGCTACAGTGAATAAAATGATCATCGCGCACCCCGCACCTCTTGTTTGATCTGCCACTGTATCTGTGAAATCCCCTCCTTCCAATCGACCCGCAGCTCTGCCCCCGAGCTAACACCTCATTACTGCAGCGTGACATGATTCTAATTGGCCCAGGGGGACAGTGGCTTGACACCTGGGTCAAACAGACACCCTCCCCCAATATCCCACCCCCCCGGGTATCTCCCTCACCGGGACATGGAGCTCAGTGGTCTCCGACTGCGAGCTGTCAATTTATTTGTCTGCTGCTGTTCCTCACGTACCCAGTGCGTGTGTGTGTGTGTCTGTGTTTTCCTGTTGTTTTTAATGAGTGCGAGAGGGAGGCCCCTGGGTTCCATGCGGGCTGATGTGGTTAGCTGGGGGAGGCGGGCAGGTTTTATTTACACAAGCCGACAAGCGGGAAGGAGGGACTGTGCTGTCTCCCGCACACTCGACAGCTTCGGATACACGGCAAGATAAATAGCTGGATCACTGGGAATGTGGAACTCCAGATCTTGCTCAGTAACTGGGGATATCGTCTGATGGAGGGAAAGCCAGACACGTACATGAGGGAGAAAGGAACAGAATACTACCCTGTATGGGAGAGGAATAGGTTGGGAGGAGGCATAGGTACAGTATGGACAAGTTGGGCTGAATTGCCTGCATCTGGGGAAGCGGGGAGGGAATTATCCCCGTGTTCTGGCCAATATTTATCCCTTCATATCACTGAAGCCAGGGTTACCAGGCCATTCTCACCTTGCTGTTTGTCTGATCTTAACTGGCTGCTGCATTTCCCCCCTCACCCCATCCCCCCTCACCCCATCCCCCACCCCAACCCCCCTCACCCCATCCCCCCACCCCAACCCCCCTCACCCCATCCCCCCTCACCCCCTCCATCCCCCTCACCCCATCCCCCCCTCACCCCATCCCCCACCCCAACCCCCCCCACCCCATCCCCCCTCACCCCATCTCCCCCTCACCCCATCCCCCCCTCACCCCAACCCCCCTCACCCCAACCCCCTCACCCCATCCCCCCTCACCCCATCCCCCCTCACCCCATCCCCCCTCACCCCATCCCCCCCTCACCCCAACCCCCCTCACCCCATCCCCCCCTCACCCCATCCCCCACCCCATCCCCCCCTCACCCCAACCCCCCTCACCCCAACCCCCCTCACCCCATCCCCCACCCCAACCCCTCACCCCATCCCCTCACCCCATCCCCCCTCACCCCATCCCCTCACCCCATCCCCCCCTCACCCCATCCCCCACCCCATCCCCCACCCCATCCCCCCACCCCATCCCCCACCCCCATCCCCCCCCACCCTATCCCCCCACCCCATCCCCCCACCCCAACCCCCCTCACCCCATCCCCCCTCACCCCATCCCCCCTCACCCTATCCCCACTCACCCCATCCCCCCCTCACCCCATCCCTCCTCCTCACCCCATCCCTCCCCCTCACCCCATCCCTCCTCCACCCCATCCCTCCTCACCCCATCCCCCCTCACCCCATCCCCCCCTCACCCCATCCCCCCCACCCCACCCCCCCCCCCACCCCATCCCCCCCACCCCACCCCCCCCTCACCCCATCCCCCCACCCCATCCCCCCTCACCCCATCCCCCACCCCATCCCCATCCCCCCCTCACCCTATCCCCCCTCACCCCATCCCCCCTCACCCCATCCCCCCCTCACCCCATCCCCACCCCATCCCCCTCACCCCCATCCCCCCTCACCCCATCCCCCTCACCCCACCCCCCTTCACCCCATCCCCCCCTCACCCCATCCCCCCTCACCCCATCCCCCCTCACCCCATCCCCTACCCCCCTCACCCCATCCCCCTCACCCCATCCCCCCCTCATCCCATCCCCCCCACCCCAACCCCCCTCACCCCATCCCCCCCTCACCCCATCCCCCCTCACCCCACCCCCCCTCACCCCAGCCCCCCCTCACCCCCCTCACCCCATCCCCCCCCTCACCCCATCCCCCCCTCACCCCATCCCCCCCTCACCCCATCCCCCCTCACCCCATTTCCCCCCTCACCCCATTTCCCCCCCTCACCCCATCCCCCCTCACCCCATCCCCCCCTCACCCCATCCCCCCTCACCCCGTCCCCTCCCCTCACCCCATCCCCCCTCACTCCCCCGTCACTCCATCCCCCTCCCCCCCTCACTGCCACACAGCTCATTTTCAGTGCAGTCGGCCCATTGCCCGGTTTGCCACAGTCTGAGCTCCCGCCACACACTCGCCATGGTTACGCTGATCTGGACACGGAATTGTTCTGGAACCAGGAAACTGGAGTGTGAAATATTGAGACAAGTGCCCTTGGGTAACACAATATGGTCAACATTAATAACCAGCTGTGTACTGTACAACAACCGTACACACATTTTAATGAAATCCTTTGTGAGTTCTCAGCTAATGATCAGTGTCGGGCTCTGGTGACCCAGAATTGTTGCTCAGACCCACGTGATATTCCCCTGGCTTGCAAAATACACTCTCTCTACGCAGCACTCTCACTGGGTGTGTGTGTCTGTCTGTCTGTCTCTCTGTCTCTCTCTCTCTCTCCCCTCTCTCTCTCTCCCCCTGTGTAAATGTCTCTCTCTAACTGTTTCTGTCTGTCTTTCTCTGTCCGTTTCTGTGTCTCTCTCACTATCTGTCTTTCTCTGTGTGCCCCTCAGTGTCTCTTTGTGTTGCTCTCTTTGTGTCTCTCTCTCGCTCTGTCTCTCCCTCTCTTTGTGTCTATCTTTGTGTGTCTCTGTGTTCTCTCTGTGTGTCTCTCTGTCTGCCTCTTTCTCTCTCTTTGTGTGTGTCTCTCTCTCTGTCTCTCTCTCTTTGTGTGTGTGTTTCTCTCTCTGTCTCTCTCTCTTTGTGTGTCTCTCTCTCTCTTTGTGTGTCTCTCTCTGTGTCTCTCTCTCTTTGTGTGTGTCTCTCTCGCTCTCTCTGTCTCTCTCTTTGTGTGTGTCGCTCTCTGTGCCTCTCTCTCTCTTTGTGTGTCTCTCTCTGTGTGTCTCTCTCTCTTTGTGTGTCTCTCTGTCTCTCTCCCTCTGTGTCTCTCTTTGTGTTCTCTCTGTGTGTCTCTTTCTGTCTCTTTCTCTCTCTTTGTGTGTCTCTCCCCATCTCGCTCTCTCTCGCTCCCTATGTGCGTGACTCTCCCTCTGGCTCACCTCTCTCATTCTGTGTCTGTCTCTCCATCCGTCTACTTGTCTGTCTCTTTTTCTGTCCGTCTGTGTGTGTTTCTGTCTCTCTGTCTACCTCAGTGTGTGTGTGTGTGTGTGTGTCTCTCTCTCTTTGTCTCTCTCACCCCTTTTTGCTTGCTCTCTCCCGGTGGGTGGGAGTGCGTCTCTCTCTCGCTCTGTCTCACTCTGACTCTCTGTTTCTTTATCTGTCTCGCTCCGTCCTCCTATGTGTGTCTCTCCCTCTGTCTGTGTCTCTCTCTCACACAGTCTCGGGCTGTACAAGGCTGTTTGAACAGCTGGACAACTGTTGCTGATGTGAGGTTTTGAATTGTTTTTATATTTTTATTTGGCTGTAAAAGAAACGATTCCCAGAGAATCTCCAGGCCTCATTTTCTGGAATTTTCCTCCCATCTGGGATTGATTTTCTTTCAAAAGAAACGTTGAGTGAACATATTTTAAGAGTTGCTGTGTTTTGCAGATGCTCATTCGCTCTCTCTCTCTCTCTCTCCATTCCTTCCTCCCGCACACCCTCTTGCGTCACACATGTCCCAATTACTGTTTCTCACTCTCTCTTGTTCTGTCTGTCACTTTCTTATTCTATTTCTCTCTCACTTGCGCGCTCTCTCTCTCTCTCTGGTGCACAACCACATTCACAGGTACACTCTGCGCCTTGCTCCGTGTGACCGACACTTGTTCAAACTGGGGGGGGGGGGGGGGGGGGGGGGGACTCAGGTTCAAACTGGAAATGGTTGTTTTGCTGGTTCCGAAGCCAGCGCCGTGTGAGAACGAGAAAGTCTAAATCTGCGAGTGATTAATGTTTGGAAAGTATCTTTTGCGAAGAGGCAGGGTCAATGAATCAATGGGCGTTGGAGCAATCCTGCCTCTGGGTTCGCAGTCTGTGGTATGCAGTCTAACCAGTTCCCAAATCGCGTGCTTCACGGCCGATGTACTTAAAGGGGAGGGGTCTGCTGTTCGACCATTAAAGAAACATTGTCACTGACGCACAGTGACAGACATGTGTACCATCTACGAGCTGTAACTCATCAAAGCCCGGGTGGCACGGTGGGGCAGTGGTTAGTTCTGCTGCCTCACGGCGCTGAGGTCCCGGGTTCGATCCCGGCCCTGGGTCACTGTCCGTGTGGAGTTTGCACATTCTCCCCGTGTCTGCGTGGGTCTCACCCCCACAACCCAAAGATGTGCAGGGTAGGTGGATTGGCCACGCTAAATTGCCCCTTAATTGGAAAAAGAATTGGGTACTCTAAATTTATTTTAAAATAACTCATCAAGGCCACTTCGTCAGCACGTTTCAAACCCGCGCCCTCTACCACCTAGAAGGACAAGGGGGCAGCAGACGCATGGGGAGCACCACCACCTGAGAACTCCCCTCTCAGACCCTCACCCGACTTGGGAAACATATGAGCGGCAGGGTGGCACAGCGGGTAGTACTGCTGCCTCGCAGCTCCAGGGTCCCAGGATCAATTCCAGCCTCGGGTGACTGTGCGGAGTCTGCACGTTCTCCCCGTGTCTGCGTGGGTTTCCTCCGGGTGCTCCGGTTTCCTCCCACAGTCCAAAGATGTGCAGGTTAGGTGGATTGGCCGTGATAAATTTCCCCTTAATGTCCAAAAGGTTAGGTGGGGTTACTGAGTTATGGGGATAGGGTGGAGGTGTGGGCTTGAGTCGGCTGCTCTTTCCAAGGGCTGGTGCAGACTCAATGGGCCGAATGGCCTCCTTCTGCACTGTAAATTCTATGATTCCATGATGTTGGCCAGATACCAAATATTTCTCTTGGGTTGTGTAATGTGGAATGATTTTGTTTGGCTTGAATGTCAATTGGAAGGTCTAGGGAGACAGTGGTAATGTTTAGAGCCCTCGGCGAATGGTCTGGCGCGCTGAGTTCAAATGTAGTTTTCATTCATTAATTAATTTGGAATGAAATGCTAATCTCTTTATTAATTAGGAAACCACCAGATTGTTGTAAAAATCCATCTGGTTCACATTTTTTAAAATTTAGAGTACCCAATTCATTTTTCCAATTAAGGGACAATTTAGCGTGTTCAATCCCCCTACCCTGCACACCTTGGGGTTGTGGGGGTGAGGCCCACGCAGACACGGGGAGAATGTGCAAACTCCCATTATGAGGGGCATAGACAGAGTGGATAGTCAGAGGCTTTTCCCCAGGGTAGAGGGGTCAATTACTAGGGGGCATAGGTTTAAGGTGCAAGGGGCAAGGTTTAGAGGAAATGAAATGAAAATCGCTTATTGTCACGAGTAGGCTTCAATTAAGTTACTGTGAAAAGCCCCTAGTCGCCACATTCCTTTGCCTGTCCAGGGAGGCTGGTACGGGAATCAAACCGTGCTGCTGGCCTGCTTGGTCTGCTTTAAAAGCCAGCGATTTAGCTCAGTGAGCTAAACCAGCCCCTGGAGATGTACGAGGCAAGTTTTTTACACAGAGGGTAGTGGGTGCCTGGAACTCGCTGCCAGAGGTGGTGGTGGAAGCCGGGACGATAGTGACATTTAAGGAGCATCTTGACAAATACATGAATAGGATGGGAATAGAGGGAAAAGGACCCCGGAAGTGTAGAAGATTTTGGTTTAGACGGGAGGCGTGGTCGGCGCAGACTTGAAGGGCCGAAGGGCCTGTTCCTGTGCTGTACTTTCCTTTGTTCTTTGTTCACATGGACAGTGACCTGGGGGCTGGGATCGAACTGAGTCCTTGGCGCCGTGAGGCAGCAGTGCTAACCACTGCGCCATGCCACCCCCTATCCATCTGTTACACTGATGTCCCTTTGGGGAAGGAAATCTGCCGTCCTTACCCGGCCTGGCCGACACGGGACTCCAGACCCCACAGCGACGTGGTTAACTCTTAACGCGACGCTCATTTCAAGGGGGAGTTAGGGATGGGCAACAAACGCTGGGCACGGCCCAACGAGGCTCGGTTTACCTATAATGTGACACCATTTTGGACAGAAGGCTGGAGAGTTGTCGATGCCCCGTCCATAGCAACAAGGTGGGGGAGAGGAGCAAACTTTATTGTGTCTCAGTGTTCCTTTCCCTGGCAGAACACGATGATGCCCGGCTGTACTGCACCAACTCTAGATTTCCATTGGCTGTTGGGAATGTTATACCATTCAGTGCAAGAAGGGGTCCCCCTAGTGGTGTTTGAAACAACCACAAATTCGAGAGTCTTGACTTATTGGGCAGAATTACATGGCGTTCACGGCACAGAAACAGGCCATTCGGCCCATTGGCTCCAAGCTGGTGAGTCGTTCTCCACCCGAGCCTCCGCCCCACCCCTCTTCGCCTCACCCCCATCAACACATCCTCCTGATCCGTCCTCCCTCGTCAGTTGTGGCTTCACAGCTCCAGGGTCCCAGGTTCGATTCCCGGCTTGGGTCACTGTCTGTGCGGAGTCTGCACGTTCTCCCCGTGTGTGCGTGGGTTTCCTCCGGGTGCTCCGGTTTCCTCCCACAGTCTAAAGATGTGCAGGTTAGGTGGATTGGCCATGATAAATTGCCCTTAGTGTCCAAAAAAGTTAAGTGGGGTTACTAGGTTATGGGGATAGGGTGGAGGTGTTGACCTTGGGTAGGGTGCTCTTTCCAAGAGCCGGTGCAGACTCGATGGGCCGAATGGCCTCCTTCTGCACTGTAAATTCTATGATAATCTGTGATTAATCTAGGACAAAGGTTCGGCACAACATCGTGGGCCGAAGGGTCTGTGCTGTATTTTTCTATGTTATATGTTCTATTATTACTATTCAATGCATCCATCCCATTTTGCCTCGACCACATCCTGTCGGAGTGAGTTCCACATTCTCACCCCTCTCCAGGTTAGGAAGCTTTTCCAAAATACATTCCCATACGGTGATATCTATTGCACGCTTCCATCGACGTCAATGAGAAATGAGCAGATAGTCTGTTTTTAGCTGTGTTGATTAAGGGATAAAAATGGACTGGGACACAGCGCGGAGAATTCGCCGGCTCTCAAATAGTGCCACGCTTACGCAGAATTTACAAAGCAAGACCAGGCTATTCAGCCCCAGCGTCCCTCCTAGCCTTTCCGCTCCTTGCGAGCTGAAGGAGTGTGGTCCCCTGTGACAGGACGGGTAGGGAGCGAACTTTAATGCTTGGTCTTAAACAACGGCACGTCCGACAGTGCAGCACTTCCTCGGTACTGGTGGGGCGAGGCGGGGCGGGGGGGGGAACTTGTCAGGACTGAAACTTTCATCAGTCAGGGCACTGGGCACAGACGTTGGGAAGTTATGTTGCAGTTGTACAGGACGTTGGTGAGGCCCCACCTGGAATATTGGGCGCGATTCTCCGAGCCCCGCGCCTGACCGGAGAATCGCCACGACGCTCTGACGCCGGCACGCGATTATCCGAGGTGTGGAGAACCGGCGCCATTTGCGACAGCGTGTTTGGCGCGTCCCGGTCGCGGGCCACTGGAATAGGCCCAGCCGCCGGTTCTCCGGCCTGAATGGGGCGAGCGGCCGCGCGGAAAAAGCAGAGTCCCGACGGCGCCGTTCATCCCTGGTCGCTGCCGGCGGGAACTCTGCGCGTAGGGTCGGGGGGGGGGGGGGGCGGCCTACGGGACGGGGAAAAGCGCTCCTTCACCGGGGGGGGCCTCCGATGGGGTCTGGCCTGCGGTCGGGGCCCACCAATCGGCGGGCCGGCCACTCCCCTCCCACACCCGGGCCTACTTTATTGCGCGGCCGGCCCCTGAACCCCGACGCCATGTTGCGTAGGGGCCGGCGCGCTGAAGAAGTCCCCCGCGCATGCGCAGGTTGGCACGGCGCCCATTTGGCACCGGGAAGGGAGGCAGGAACGGCGTGAACCGCTCCAGCGCCGTGCTGGCCCCCCTGTGGGGGACAGAATCGGTCGTCCCCGCGCACGTTTCGTGCCATCGTGAAACGCGACGGCGTTCATGACAGCGCGAACACTTAGTCCTGCGATCGGAGAATCGCCCCCATTGTCTTCAGTTTTTATCGCTTTGCTGTAGGAAAGATGTTATTAAACTGGAGAGAGGGCAGAAGAGATTTACAAGGATGTCGCCAGGACTCAAGGGGATTTAGTCATCGGGAGAGATTGGACAGGCTGGGTCTTTGGAGCGTAGGAGAGGGAGGGGTGATCTTATGGAGGTGTGTAAGATCATCAGAGGCATGGATAGGGTGAATGCACTCAGTCTTTTTCCCAGGGCTGAGGAATCGGGAACTGGGCGGGCGCAGGTTTAAGTTAAGAAGGGAAAGAATTGTCTGCGTGGGTTTCGCCTCCACAACCCAAAGATGTGCAGGGTAGGTGGATTGGCCACGCTAAATTGCCCCTTAATTGGAAAAAATGAATTGGGTACTCTAAATTAATAAAAAAGTAAAAAAGAAGGGAAAGAATTAATGGGGACCTGAGGAGCAATCATTTTTACACAGAGGATGGTCCGTATGTGGAATGAGCTGCCGGAGGAAATGTTCGATGCAGGGACGTTGATACATTTGAAAGACATTTGGAGCGATACAATGTCTAGGAAAGGTTTAGAGGGATATGGGTTAAATGCAGGCAGATGGGGTGAACTTCGATGGGCTTTCTGGTTGGCCCAGGCCAGTTTGGGCGGAAGGGCCTGACTCCGTGCCGTAGGTTCTATAACGGAATGGCTTAATTGTGCGTTTTTGTGCAGGGAGCGGGCCCCCGCCATGAACAAGCTGCGACAGAGTCTGCGCCGTAAGAAGCAGCCGTACGTGCCGGAGGCCAGCCGCCCTCACCAGTGGCAAGCTGACGAGGAGGCCGTCCGCAAGGGCAAGTGCAGTTTCCCGGTTAGGGTGAGTATAACCCCTCGCTGTTACCTTAAAGGTGGGAAGAGGGCAACAGGGTGGCACAGTGGTTAGCACAGCAACCTACGGCGCCGAGGACCCGGGTTCGAATCCCGGCCCTGGGTCACTGTCCGTGTGGAGTTTGCACATTCTCCCCGTGTCTGCGTGGGTTTCACCCCCACAACCCAAAGATGTGCAGGGTAGGTGGATAGGCCGTGCTAAATTGCCCCTTAATTGGGAAAAATAATTGGGTACTCTAAATTATTTTTAAAAAGGTGGGAAGGAAACGGCGAGATGCTCCGCCTCCTTCTTGGTCAGACAAACATATAACATAGAACAGTACAGCACAGAACAGGCCCTTCGGCCCTCGATGTTGTGCCGAGCCATGATCACCCTACTTAAACCCACGTAACCCGTATACCCGTAACCCAACAATCCCCCCATTAACCTTACACTACGGGCAATTTAGCATGGCCAATCCACCTAACCCGCACATCTTTGGACTGTGGGAGGAAACCGGAGCACCCGGAGGAAACCCACGCACACACGGGGAGGACGTGCAGACTCCACACAGACAGTGACCCAGCCGGGAATCGAACCTGGGACCCTGGAGCTGTGAAGCATTGATGCTAACCACCATGCTACCGTGAGGCTCCCGAGAGTCACAAGGCCATACTGGGGCGGGCGACAAAACCGTTTGACCTGAATTTCTGTCGCTCTGAAGGCGTATCTGAGAGGAAAATAGAGAGGGGGGGGGAAAGGCTTCAGGAATATAGGAGACGGGAAAGGCCATTCGGTCCCTCCAGCGTGCTGCACCATTTAATAAGGCCATGCCTCATCTTTTCCCTCAGTTCCACCTTCCCGCACTGTCCCCAAATTCCTTAATCTTCACAATCCATCGACCTCTGTCTTGAATCTACTCGACGACTGAGTGCCCACAACCCTCTGGAGTAGATTCACGACGCTTTGAATGAACAGATTTCTCCTCAGCTCGGTCCAAAATGGCCCACTCGTTTATCCGGCACCATCAAAGGCTGATACAGTTAGGACCCACCGTGTGATGTACCTAATAGGTATTGGAAATAAACTAAGTTGGGGTGGCGCAGTGGTTAGCACTGCTGCCTCACCGCGCCGAGGTCCCGGGTTCGATCCCGGCACCGGGTCACCGTCCGTGTGGAGTTTGCACATTCTCCCCGTGTCTGTGTGGGTTTCGCCCCCAAACCCAAAGATGTGCAGGGTGGGTGGGATTGGCCGCGCTAAATGGCTGCTTAATTTGGAAAAATAAAAGAATTGGGTACTGTAAACGTTTTTTAAAAAATAAATGAACTAATTATCTTTGAACTACTTGGCGTGGACTCCTTATAGAATAGAATTTACAGTGTAGAAGGAGGCCATTCGGCCCATCGAGTCTGCACTGGCTCATGGTCACACCTCCACCCTATCCCCATAACCCAGTAACCCCACCCAACACTAAGGGCAATTTTGGACACTAAGGGACAATTTAGCACGGCCAATCCACCCAACCTGCACATCTTTGGACTGTGGGAGGAAACCGGAGCACCCGGAGGAAACCCACGCAGACACGGGGAGGATGTGCAGACTCCGCACAGACAGTGACCCAGCCGGGAATCGAACCTGGGACCCTGGAGCTGTGAAGCAATTGTGCTATCCACAATGCTACCGTGCTGTTCTTTGTGATGGAAGAATTCCGAGATCTTGGAGAGGTGTCGGGCTGGAGGAGGCTAGCGAGGGAATTGCAAAAGGGGGTGACATTTGCGCAGGGTTGGGGTGGTTATGCGGCTGAGAGGGTCCTGAGCTGGAGGGGGGGGGGGGGGAGATTTGACCTCCTCAATAGATGCTGCCAGGGTGATACTTTCAGACAGAAAATGTGACAGGTGTAATTCTGAAATAATAACCTGTATCCGATTCTCTCCGTGCAGTATTTGGGTCATGTGGAGGTGGAGGAGTCACGCGGGATGCATGTGTGTGAAGATGCGGTGAAGAAACTCAAAGCTGTGAGCATTCCTGATTTTCTCGTCTTCCTCTCTAACCTCTCGATGTTTTAAGATGCTCACTGTCTGTGGCCACGTTTAAGTCCTTCGCTCAAACTTGCATTTTTATGGTGCCTTCCGCCACTTTAGGACGTCCCCCCAAATTGCTTTGCAGCCAATGAGGTGCTTTTGAAATGTAGCCACTGTCGGAAAGCGGCCGTCAATTTGTGCAGAGCAAGCTCCCAAAATGTGATTGTGGTGAAATGCATCAGTGTAAATACACAAGGGGTTAATGTAAACACACTACCACTAAGTAACCACTAGAGGGAGCACCAGAGACATCATGACATGCAGGCATACAGCTAATGAACACATAGAATAGGACACGACCAATGGGCAGTCAAAACACCCAGAGGTGACACTACCACAAGGGGGCAGTACACAACCCATATATAAGGATAGTACACACATGCTCTGTCTCTTTCCATCGGCGACACTTGGAGAGTAGGACAGGGGCAGATGAGAAGCATCACACCCACCACGTGGCTTAGAGCAGACTGGTTAGTTAGACTGAGTTACTATAGCAAGATTAGCAGGAGAGTCGAACTCATAGGGAACTGTGCAAATGGTTCAATAAATCACATTGAACTTACTTCAAAGCCTGGAGTATCTTTTGGTCAAAGCTGCATCGAGTTGCAGCCTGTGTTATCCCAGAGTACATAACACATCAGTGATAATGACCAGATGATCAGGTTTTGTTTCAGGGATATTCGTTCGGGGGTAAATATGGCTCAGGACACCAGGAAGGGCTCTCCTGTTCTTCTTCAAAATAGTGCCTCGGGCTCTTTTGCATCCCACTCGGAAGAGCAGGTGAGGCAAGGCCTCTGTTTAAAGTCACATCGGAAAGACAGCACCTCGGACCGTGCAGCTCTCCCTCAGTACTGTGCTAGAGGGAAGCCGCCTTGGTTGCTGGGATTGCAGGATGGCACGGTAGCACAGCGGTTAGCACTGCTGCCTCACAGCTCCAGGGACTCGGGTTCGATTCCCGGCTTGGGTCACTGTCTGTGCGGAGTCTGCGCGTTCTCCCCGTGTCTGCGTGGGTTTCCTCCGGGTGCTCCGGTTTCCTCCCACAGTCCAAAGATGTGCAGGTTAGGGTGGATTGACCATGATAAAATAGTCCTTTAGATGTGCAGGTTAGGTGAGGTTACGGGGTGGGTGAGGGAGTGGGCCTAGGTAGGGTGCCCTTTCAGAGGATCAGTGCAAACTCGATGGGCTGAATGGCCTCCTTCTGCACTGTAGGGATTCGATGATTCTTCTATTCTACGTGGGCAAGACCGGTGAGGCCTCATTGTTCGCCTCTGGCGCTGCTTAACCTCCTGAGGGCCTTAAAAATGCACCAAATTTAGCAAAGGCTTCACAAGGCCCTCACAAGGACCAGAGGCCTTACTAGGGCAGAGTCCTGGGGGACGTTCCAGACAAATTTACAGATCCTCCCACGCACATGCCCCTCCGCAACGCCAAGTATAAAGAGCTGCCTGCTTCACCGAGAGGCTCCTGACCGAACGAACCCCAATCCCTGTAACACTGAGATTTAAACCTCTGGGGGAGGAAATGTTCCATTACAGAAAACAAAAACTGATTCTCCACGGGTTCCTGCCTCTCTCCCTTTACCAATGAAATAACAAAGATGCCAACCCTTCAGCATTGATCTGGACTCTCTGGACCACTGTTGTGAGCAAACCCCATGCAGAAAATCAGAGAGGCCTTCAAAGCAATCTTTTTAATAAGCTTCTTTGAACATTGCGTTTATTAGTTTTAATTTGAAAGATCCGAGATGGGGAACAGACCAAATTAATCCAGTCAAGAGTCGCTCGCTTTTTTGATTGGCTGGGGGAGGAGGTGGGGCCACCAGGATTGACAGGTCGGTCAGCCAAGGGCGGGGAGGGGCCTTTGGCAGCAGGTGATCATGTGACAAAACCTCCAGGAATATGACCAACCCAGAGTTGGCAACCCTAAAGTAGCGGCGTTCCGCGATGCAGAGGAAGATCCCGGCTTGTGGGCCCGACAGGCGCTTTGTTTACTCGATGAACTGAGAGACCCTCAGGAGTCTCCAGCTTGGCCGTGATAGAAAACAATCGCTCCGTATTCTCCTCGCTCCGTGCGTAGGGCAGTCAGAACAGTCGCCTCACTCTCTTCGATCTGCAGGGTGGATTATGGCCGGCTGTTTTAAAAGCAACTTGATTTTTAAAATTCTCATCCTTGTTTGCAAGGCCGGCTCGGCGGCACAGTGGTTAGCACCGTGGCTTCACAGCTCCAGGGTCCTGGGTTCGATTCCCGGCTTGGGTCACCGTCTGTGCGGAGTCTGCACGTTCTCCCCGTGTCTGCGCGGGTTTCCTCCGGGTGCTCCGGTTTCCTCCCACAGTCCAAAGACGTGCGGGTTAGGTGGATTGGTCACGCTAAATTGCCCCTGGGTGTCCAAGAGTTAGGTGGGGTTGCGGGGATAGGGCGGGGGGGGGGGGGGGGGGGGGGGATGGTATTGGGTGGGGTGCTCTTTCAGGGGCTGGTGTAGACCCAATGGGCCGAGTGGCCTCCTTCTGTAAATTCTATGATTCTATGAAATCCCTCCGTGACCACGGCACTCGCATCATGGACGTGTTATGGGCGGAAGGAGAGTATTTGGGCCATCGACTCTCTCTCTCTCTCCTTACAATCTACCTTTGTGACCAAACCTTTGACTATCTGTGCTAATACCTCTCCACCTTACTCAGTGTCAAATTTGTTTGATTCTGCTCCTTGGAGACTCTCTCTCGGTTAAATACGCTATATAAATTGATGGGAAAATTGGGATCCGGGATGATTTGATGTATGAGTCAGAAGTCTCTCCGTTCAGTATTCACTGATGTAGAAGCCGTTTACAGACAGTATGCTGGGTTAAAATGGCACAGACTTAATCGGCTTATCTGTAAACAGCTTGCTCATAGGGTCTGTGAAGGGCCTGTTTGCACAGGGGGCGGTTAGCACACAGGCCGACCTCTTATCCTTTATTTGCAGACAAGGAGGACACATGATTTGCTCGCGTAAATGCACTTGGTGAAGCTTCCGAGCAACCTTTCATGAAACCTTCAGTTATATTGAGTTTCCGCCAATCTCCGCTTCGAGGTCATTGATTAATTAACCACTTATTTTCCACTGATGACCCATCTGTTAGTGGTCGGTGCTTTCCTTTTTGTTCTTTTTTTCCTATGCCATTGGGGCTTTTCCAGTCTTGTACCCCGTAAGTCGTGTATGATCAGACAACCCCCCGTCCTATCTTCCCAATCCCCCCCCTCCCCCCACCTCCATATCCAGTCCCTTGCCAAGACTGCTGCCTCGGCCCCTCTCCTGCTGCCACCCTCACCCATGTCTCTGTTACCCCCCGCCCCAGGCTGAGCTATTTCAATGTACTTGGCATCCCGTCTCCCACCCTCTGTGACCTTGAGGCCTCCGCTGTCGCCTGTGTCCGGACTCTCACTAAGTCCATTCCCCCGCCGCCCTCTCAGCTCATTGGCCTGTGTGGGGGGGGGGGGCTTGCAGTCTGCCAACACATTGCTTTTACAATTCCCATCCTTCTTTTCCTATCTACCGTGGCCCCCCTCCCTCCCCAGCTCCGGAATCGATTCCCGGTTATCCCTGCCTGCGCCCCAGGCCCTGAAATTCATAGATTATCATAGAATTTACAGTGCAGAAGGAGGCCATTCGGCCCATCGAGTCCGCACCAGCTCTTGGAAAGAGCACCCTACCCAAGGTCAACACCTCCACCCTATCCCCATAACCCCACCCAACATTAAGGGCAATTTTGGACACAAAGGGCAATTGATCATGGCCAATCCACCTAACCTGCACATCTTTGGACTGTGGGAGGAAACCGGAGCACCCGGAGGAAACCCACACACACACGGGGAGGATGTGCAGACTCCACACAGACAGTGACCCAAGCCGGAATTGAAACTGGGACCCTGGAGCTGTGAAGCAATTGTGCTATCCACAATGCTACCGTGCTGCCCCCTAATTCTCTCCCTAAATCTTTTCTGTTCGCTAATTTTCCTGCAGAGAACCTTGTATCTTCTCCCCCATGTTCACGTGACTGGGAGTTGTTCAATTTCCCACCTCCCCCCGGGTCATCACCATTCCCAAACCAGGGGGCGGCGATGCCTCCAATTCTGTGCATCTAAATGCAAGATGGGAAAGTGCTTGAGGTGTGACCTCCTGACCTGGAAGTAGTCCAGACCAGCCGGTATCTGCCCTTGTCCAGCCTCCTGTGAAGGGGGAGATGGCCGCGGGGTTCCAACACCAGTAACATTGCCCTCAAGCAAGAGTCTGCCACTTTAGGCACGTGGGCAGCACGGTAGCATAGTGGATAGCACAATTGCTTCACAGCTCCAGGGTCCCAGGTTCGATTCCCGGCTTGGGTCACTGTCTGTGCGGAGTCTGCATGTCCTCCCCGTGTGTGCGTGGGTTTCCTCCGGGTGCTCTGGTTTCCTCCACAGTCCAAAGATGTGCAGGTTAGGTGGATTGGCCATGATAAATTGCCCTTAGTGTCCAAAATTGCCCTTAGTGTTGGGTGGGGGGGTTACTGGGTTATGGGGGTAGGGTGGAGGTGTGGACCTTGGGTAGAGTGCTCTTTCCAAGAGCCGGTGCCGACTCGATGGGCCAAATGGCCTCCTTCTGCACTGTAAATTCTATGGTTTAGAGCGATGAGGAAAGAGAAGGGGGCAGTGGGATTAATTGGACAGCTCGACTGAAGAACTAGCACAGACATGATGGACCAAGCGGCCTCCTCTGGGGTAAGAGGTTGGTGGAGAGGAAAAGCAAACGAGTCCCGGGGGAACAATATTCATTACTGATGAAAATAAATTCAAGCGTACAGAAATGACGGCCAGGAAAGGCCCAGATACAAGTGTGGCCAATCTTCACTCAATACACTTCACTCTACTCCCCCACGCGAGGAGGTGTCGTGGCGCGGTGGGGTTAGCGTCACTGCTTCTGAGCTGGAAGTTCCCGGTTCGAGTCCCACCCCAGGACTTGATGGTCAAGGAAGGTGCGTTCGTAACGCGGCCAAAACGATTGAGCGTCAACCTGCCAAATCCTTCCCAACTCGCCAATGGCTGACGGTGAGAGCGGGAGAGATTCCTGGTCCAGCCATTTAAAAAAAAACATTTTATTAAGGCATTTATGGTTTTATAATAACAAAAGACACAAGTAGAAATATAAACACATAGTTCAACACGTAACACCCCCCTCCATCTCCCACAGTTCTTGGCTAAGCTCGACGGACATAGTCTAACACCTGACCCCTTAAACCCACCCACCCCCCTTGCTCCCTAACTCCCCCCTTATATTGAATTTGCTGACGGTTTAGTTTTCTCCAAAGAAGTTGATAAATGGCTGCCACCTCCGAACGAACCCTGATGATGATCCCCTCAGGGCGAACTTGATATTCTCAAGCCTGAGAGACCCAGCCATGTCACTAACCCATACCCCCCCCGATTTCGGGGGCTTCGTGTCCCTCCAGGCGAGTAAGATCCGTCTCCGGGCTACCAAGGAGGCCAAAACATCGGCCTCATTTCGCCCCCCTGGACTCTCGAGTCTTCCGATACTCCAAAAATCACCACCTCTGGACTGGGAACCACCCGGACCTTCAATACCGTGGACATGACATCGGCAAATCCCTGCCAGAATCCCCTTGAGCTTCGGGCATGCCCAAAACATGTGGACATGATTTGCGGGCCCTCCTGCACGTTGCCCACACCTGTCCTCTGCCCCAAAAAATCTGTTCATCTGGGCCACCGTCATGTGTGCCCGGTGAACCACCTTGAATTGCATCAGGCTGAGCCTGGCACATGATGAGGACATGTTGACTCAGTGCAAGGCCTCCTCCCACAGACCCGCCTCTAACTCTTTTCCCATTTCCATTTCCTGGTCCATTCATGTGATGGAAAGAAGGTTGGAGCCCCATCCGTCACTATTCATCGCTCCAGCCTACAACGTGCTGATGAAAACGAATGTTGCCATAGTAACTCGGGCTCTCTGAGCGAACCGTTAACAGCCACTGCCCTCGGCATGGCCAAGTGACCCGGCTGAGAACAACAAGCGTAGCAAAGTCAGCGTGATGCTGCGGAGGCTGGAACCTGAAACAAGAATAGAGGACGCCGGGAAATCTCAGCGGGTCTGCCGGCGTCCACCAGAAGAGAAATGGAGGGCGCGATCCGGCGGCCGTTCACGCCAGCGGGGTCTTCCAATTCGGCCGAGGGCCCCACCCCCTGCCCTGGGTTTCCCCACGGCCCGGGGTGGATTGGATGGGAAATTCCCTTGACAGCGGCCTTCCCCCCTCCCGGGAAACGCGGCGAAGGGAACAGAGGAATCGGGACCCAGAGTTAGCGCCTCGAGTCCTTCGACGCTTCATCAGAACTGGAGGGCAGAGCTGTTAAAAACCGCAATAAAAAGTGGCAACTTTAACAAGACAGGAACGGACCCAGCTCCTTCTGTAGGCAGAGGGTCAGCGCTCGCCATAGCGGCTGGCAGTACATTCTAGAGCCTCACTACCCTGGGAGGAGGGGGGGGGGGGAATAAACAGCTCTTCCTGAGCGCCAACCTTCTGCGACATCCACGCAGTTAATGTGGTTGGGTAACCACACTGGCTGAGATGGGTGAGGGTTAATCCAGGCGAGTCGGAGACAGATTGTCCTGGGCTCCGCCTGGCCCCGTGTTTGTGACTCTCGCATTGTCCTCAGATGCTCCCTGTCGGATTGCCAAGCCAGCCAATCCCCTGGGGGGGATGACTTTTCGGAGATTGGCACTCCCCATATTGCAATTTAATGATGGATTTGTGAATTGGAAACTGCATCAAATTGGAGTTTGTCATGGGTAATGAGTAGGTTCCTGGGCCAAGAAGCCGGGGTCAAGCCAGGGATTGGCTTCAAACAGATTGGTTCACACCCTGCTGTTTCCTGTTGGGAACAAGTCAATCTGTCTCTCTCAGTCCATTCTGTCTCTCTCAGTCCATTCTGTCTCTCTCAGTCCATTCTGTCTCTCTCAGTCCATTCTGTCTCTCTCAGTCCATTCTGTCTCTCTCAGTCCATTCTGTCTCTCTCAGTCCATTCTGTCTCTCTCAGTCCATTCTGTCTCTCTCAGTCCAATCTGTCTCTCTCAGTCCATTCTGTCTCTCTCAGTCCATTCTGTCTCTCTCAGTCCATTCTGTCTCTCTCAGTCCATTCTGTCTCTCTCAGTCCATTCTGTCTCTCTCAGTCCATTCTGTCTCTCTCAGTCCAATCTGTCTCTCTCAGTCCATTCTGTCTCTCTCAGTCCATTCTGTCTCTCTCAGTCCATTCTGTCTCTCTCAGTCCATTCTGTCTCTCTCAGTCCATTCTGTCTCTCTCAGTCCATTCTGTCTCTCTCAGTCCATTCTGTCTCTCTCAGTCCATTCTGTCTCTCTCAGTCCATTCTGTCTCTCTCAGTCCATTCTGTCTCTCTCAGTCCATTCTGTCTCTCTCAGTTCATTCTGTCTCTCTCAGTCCATTCTGTCTCTCTCAGTCCAATCTGTCTCTCTCAGTCCATTCTGTCTCTCTCAGTCCATTCTGTCTCTCTCAGTCCATTCTGTCTCTCTCAGTCCATTCTGTCTCTCTCAGTCCATTCTGTCTCTCTCAGTCCATTCTGTCTCTCTCAGTCCAATCTGTCTCTCTCAGTCCATTCTGTCTCTCTCAGTCCATTCTGTCTCTCTCAGTCCATTCTGTCTCTCTCAGTCCATTCTGTCTCTCTCAGTCCATTCTGTCTCTCTCAGTCCATTCTGTCTCTCTCAGTCCATTCTGTCTCTCTCAGTCCATTCTGTGCACCTCTATTGCTTTCCCAAAGGCACTGACTCTCACTGTGATAGGCTCACTGTGATAGGCTCACTGTGATAGGCTTCACTGTGATAGGCTCACTGTGATAGGCTTCACTGTGATAGGCTCACTGTGATAGGCTTCACTGTGATAGGCTCACTGTGATAGGCTCACTGTGATAGGCTCACTGTGATAGGCTCACTGAGGATAAACCAGTTGCCGTTCTCTCTGATTTCTAATTCTCTTCCTTTCCGCTTCATTCTTTTTTCTGTTATTTCTATCACATCCTTTTCTGCTCCCACCTCTCTCCCCCTCTCCCTCTCCTCTCTCCCCCCTCTCTCTATCCCCCTCTCTCTCTCTCCCCCCTCTCTGGGGGCTGTTTAGCACAGAGCTAAATCGCTGGCTTTGAAAGCAGACCAAGCAGGCCAGCAGCACGGTCCGATTCCCGTAACAGCCTCCCCGAACAGGCGCCGGAATGTGGCAACTAGGGGCTTTTCGGGCAGCACGGTGGCCTAGTGGTTAGCACAACCGCCTCACGGCGCTGAGGTCCCAGGTTCGATCCCGGCTCTGGGTCACTGTCCGTGTGGAGTTTGCACATTCTCCCCGTGTCTGCGTGGGTTTCGCCCCCACAACCCAAAAATGTGCAGAGTAGGTTGATTGGCCACGCTAAATTGCCCCTTAATAGGAAAAAATAATTGGGTAATCTAAATTTTAAAAAAAAACTAGGGGCTTTTCACAGTAACTTTCATCCAGGGTCCCAGGTTTGATTCTGGCTTGGGTCACTGTCTGTGTGGAGTCTGCACGTTCTCCCCGTGTCGGCGTGGGTTTCCTCCGGGTGCTCCGGTTTCCTCCCACAGTTCAAAGATGTGCGGGTTAGGTGGATTGGCCATGCTAAATTGTCCTTAGTGTCCAAAATAGTGTTGGGTGGGGTGGTTGGGTTGTGGGGATGGGGTGGAGGTGTTGACCTTGGGTAGGGTGCTCTTTCCAAGAGCCGGTGCGGACTCGATGGGCCGAATGGCCTCCTTCTGCACTGTAAATTCTGTGTAATATGTGATTAAGCCCCCTCATTCTCTCTACCCTCCCATCCCTCTCTCTCCCCCCTTCTCTCTCTCTGGTGTTTATTGCAAAGTGAATGGAATATAAAATTGGGATATTTCACTGTAGCTGTCAGGGCCTTGTCGAGGTTCCATCTGGAGTAGTGTGTAGATATGGGCTCCTTGTTTGAAATATATATCATTGCATTCGGAGCAATTCACAGAAGGTTCACTCCTCTCATTGCTGGGATGAAGGGCTTATTTTATGAGGAAAGGTTGAACAGGTTTGGCCTATAAAACCGACATCAGGAAAACCTTTTCCCTCCGAGGGCCGTTAGTCTGTGGAATCATCTCCCACAGAGAGAGTGGAGGCTGGGTCATTGAATTGATTCATGGCTGAGTTAGACCGAGTTTGGATTGACAAGGGAGCCCCACCCAGCCTTGCAGAGGGGCACCACAAAATCATCCATCATTCTATTGAATGGCAGAGCAGGCTCGAGGGGCCGAATGGGCACTTGCCCCCTCTCTGTGAGTTCGCTTTCGAACCCGCCAGTTTTATGAAGCAACATCTGATTCGAACACAGCCATTCCCAAATGGTTCTGCCATTATCTCCTCTGCAGCCCGGTTTCACCCAAGGTTGCCGCGCGGTTTATGATCGACTGTTTTTGTGTGTAGGTTTGAGATTTGAATGTGGGGTTTCAGATACATTTACAATCTAGTTATTTTTAATTTTGTGTTTTATTTTATAAAATAGAAACCTTGTTCTGGAAGCAACAATTCATTAAACTGCTCCACCTCCTCGTTATCTTCCCTCCTCGTTATTTTCCCTACTCGTTATCCCTCCTCGTCACCTTCCCTCCTCGTCACCTTCCCTCCTCGTCGCCTTCCCTCCTCGTTGCCGTCCTTCCTCGTTGCCGTCCCTCCTGGTTGCCGTCCCTCCTGGTTGCCGTCCCTCCTCATTGCCGTCCCTCCTCGTTGCCATCCCTCCTCGTCGCCGTCTCTCCTCATCCCGTGAGAGACTAAAAGATAACTAGTGAGTGAGTCATGATCTGTGGTCATCAGGGAACTGCGCTGATAACAAACACTCACTAACGAGTAACAACAGCAACCTGTCCGAGTTGAAGTCTGAGTACAGAAGGAGGCCATTCTGCCCGTTGTCTCTGTGCGACTCTCGGCAAGAGCCGCTTGCCCCTCCCACCCCCGCCAATGCCCCGTGGCTCTGCAAACCCTTTCTCTCCAGATAATGATCCAGTTCTCTTTCGAAAGCCAGAAGGAGATAAAACGGAAATAGGTTAATAGATCCAGCCGGGAGAATGAATTGAGGTGAATGGAGGGAGGCACTGTTATATCCCCCAGCTGGCCAATGGGGTTTCCCATTGTGGCCACCCAAACACTGTCGGGAATACCGGGGGCATTAGTGCGCTGCTGGCGTAGCAGGAGATCCTGCCGATGGAGAAACCCGCAGACTGTGATTGGGAATTCCAGCAATATATATGCCTGTTGTTATTTCTTGGATCTGCTTTTCTCACTGCTGACTGTAACTCTCTTTACTGTCTTCTCTCTTCGCCCCATTTTACTCTACAATCTTTTCTGTCTTTTCTCCTCGCCCTATTTTACTCTCCAGTCTTTACCGTCTTCACTCCTCGCCCTATTTTACTCTCCAGTCTTTACCGTCTTCACTCCTCGCCCCATTTTACTTCGCGATCTTTACCGTCTTCACTCCTTGCCCTATTTTACTCGACAATCTTTTTTTTTGCTTTTTTTTTTTAGAAATTTAGAGTACCCAATTCATTTTTTCCAATTAAGGGGCAATTTAGCCTGGCCAATCCACCCACCCTGCACATCTTTGGGTTGTGGGGGTGAAACCCACGCAGACACGGGGAGAATGTGCAAACTCCACACGGACAGTGACCCAGAGCCGGGATCGAACCTGGGACCTCGGCGCCATGAGGCAGCAGTGCTAACCCACTTCGTCACCGTGCTGCCCTACTCGACAATCTTTACGGTCTTCACTCTGAGCCCTATTTTACGATGCCCAATTTTGCGACAGCACCTCCTCATGGAGAACGGGATGTAAACCAGTTGGACAATTCCATTTCCTCCCTGAGCATTGTGGGGGGGGGGGGGGGGGAAATGGGAGAGAGGGGGGTGGTGGATGGGAGAGAGGGGTGTTGCAGGAGGGGGGGGGGGGTGGGTGAAGGGGTTGTGGTCATTAAAAACTGACCCTCTGACAGTCCAGGACGACAAATGAAGCCTGTGACCCGGGCCAGGCAGTTAGAATCCTGGAGTAGAATTCGGCGGCTTGATGGGGTGTTTGATTGAACTGAAGCTACCGAGACATTTTAACGTGTTCATTTTGTTTTTATTTGTCTGGAGCAGGTTCGTGCAAATACCTCTCTTTTAAAAGCTGCTTCTCGGCATCTTTTTGTTTAAGGGTCACCTCATGAAACCTCCCACATTCTCAGCTAACTCTGTTTGTGTGAGATTGGCGCTGCATTTGCTGTTTGATGTTTTCCTTTCCAGTGTTGGCTAAGAGAGGGGTTTTGAATTCTGAGCTAATCTGTGCTCGCTACCAGAGCCGGAGCGTGGCCTCTTGGCTGGTGGGCGTTTGGTGACTTTCTGGCATTTTTACTGGGTTTCAGTTCGGCTCACCGAATCCTCGCCGCAGATCGTTTCCGTTTCTCCCTCTCGGGCTTTCTTGGGAATCCCCTCGAGGATGTTGCTCGTTTTCCTTTTCATTTGTTCAACGGGATGTGGGCCTCGCTGGGTCGGGCCCAGCATTTGTTGCCCATCCCTAGTTGTCCCTTGAGAAGGTGGTGGGTGGGTTAGCCCTGCTGCCTCACGGCGCCGAGGCCCCAGGTTCGATCCCGGCTCTGGGTCACTGTCCGTGTGGAGTTTGCACATTCTCCCCGTGTCTGCGTGGGTTTCGCCCCCACAACCCAAAGATGTGCTGGGTAGGTGGATTGGCCATGCTAAATTGGAAAAAATGAATTGGGTACTCTAAATTTGTTTTTTTTAAAAAAAGAGCAGGTGGTGGGTGAGCCGCCTCCTTCAACCCGCTGCAGTCCCCGAGGTGTAGGTACACCCACCGTGCTGTTAGGGAGGGAGTTCCAGGATTTTGACCCAGAGACAGTGAAGGCTGGGTTGACGACGTGTTGTGCTTACAAGAGCAGGTCAGAGGCTGGGAATTCTTCAGTGAGTAATTCATCTCCTGCCAACCCCCCCCCCCCCCCCCCCCCCCCCCCCCCCCCCCCCCCCCCCCCCACCACACCCCCCACCCCAAAGCACAAGGCACAAGTCAGGAAGCTTATGGAATACTCTCCTCTTGCTGGATGAGCGCAGCTCCAACAACACAAGAAGCTCAACACCATCCAGGACAAAGCAGCCCCACTTGATTTGCACCCTACCCACCATAAAATACATTCACTCCTTCCACCACCGACGCACAGTGGCAGCCGTGTGTACCGTCTCCAAGATGCACTGCAGCAACTCACCAAGGCTCCTTCGACAGCACCTTCCAAACCTGCACTGACGATTACCTCGAACGACCAGGGCAGCAGATACATGGGGAACACCACCACCTGCAAGTTCCCCTCCAAGGCACACACCAACTTGACTTGGAACTGTATCGCTGGGTCAAGTTCCTGGAACTCCCTCCCTAACAGCACAGTGGGTGTGCCTACACCACAGGGATTGCAGCACCACCTTCTCAAAGGCAATTAGGGATGGACAATTACAATACTAGACCCACCGGTGATGCCCACATTCCTTGAAAGAATAAATAAAAACACGTAGGCCAGTCCTGGTAACGATGACAGATTTCCTTCCCGACAAGACATTTAGAGAACCAGCTGATGGATCCATGTCTCTGCTGATGAAGATGTAGTCTTCACCAGGAGTTCCCTGAATGGATCCATTAAGGAAAGATTGGCTGTGATAAAGGAGGAGCGATAGGGGTGTGGTAGGAATTGGAGCTGTGTCTGTCTGGGTGTGGTTGTGTGTATTTATCTCTTAGCAAGTACAGTAGGGAACGTATGCGGTACATCCATTTTCCTGAATTCATCTGGAAGACGGGTGTCCGGAGGTGCCTTGCTCCCCACCCCTCTTTTTATTCCCCCCCAATAAAGTGAGCCCCACGCTCCCTCCCTGCCCTTCCCCTTCTATCACTCTCTTTCCTCTCTCTCTCTCTCTCTCTATCTATCTCTGTGGTGCCATTTCCGGCCTAGCCGTGGGGTGTGTTGACTTCGGCGGGTTGGGGAAATCCCCCCTGCTGGAGGGGCTGTGCAATTGCAGCCTCTTCCGTTCCCTCTATTGCACTGACCCTTGTATCTCTCTCATCTCACTGTCTTGCGCTTTCTCTCTCCTTCTTTCTCCCTCGTGCTTCTCTCTTTTGTGCTGTCTTGCACTCTCCCTTGCACTTTCTCTTGTGCATTCGCTCACACTTTTGTTTCACCACTCTCTCGTGCTCTCTCTCGTGCTCTCTCTCGTGCTCTCTCTTGTGCTCTCGTGCTGTCTCTCGTGCTCTCTCTCGCGCTCTCTCACGCTCTCTTACACTCTCTGTTGTGCTCTCTGTTGTGCTCTGTCTTGCACCCTAATGCACTCTCTTGCACTCTTTCTCCCTCTCTCATGCGTTCTCTCTCTAGCTCTCTTTTGCACTCTCTTTCATTCTCTCTCTCTCGTGCACTCTCTCAGTCCCCTCTTTCTCTTCTCTCACCCTCTTTATTCACCTCTTACCCAAGACTCGTCTGGATGCAGAGACACCAGGGAGACTGGGTGAGGATGGCCACTGACAACCCCTCCCCCTGTGTACCCTCCTCTGAATGAGAGCCACTGAGTGGCTATGATCAGCCCTCTCAGAGCAGAAATGAGACCTGGGACCTCCTTCTCTGTGCTTCACATATTTGGTCCATCACAATCCCTGTGTCAGCTGATCAGACATCTCGGACAATTATAAATAAAAGGATCATATCTGGTATTGTTGCCTTACAAGGTAAACCAGCCAGGAGCCTTGGGGAATCCCATTGTACTGGAGGAGCTCTATGAGGCCATAAGACCATAGGAGGTAAGATCAGTAGGCCATTCGGCCCATTGGGTCTGCCTCACCATTCAATGAGATTATGACTGATCTGATGTGACTTTCCCACCTTATTCCCATAACCATCAATTGCCTCACTGTTGAAAATCTGTCCCACTCAGCCTGGATCATACTTTCTTTAATCTAAGTTTAGAGTACCCAATTATTTTCTCCAATTAAGGGGCAATTTAGCGTGGCCAATCCACCTGCCCTGCACATCTTTGGGTTGTGGGGGCGAAACCCACGCAGACACGGGGAGAATGTGCAAACTCCACACGGACAGTGACCCGGGGCCGGGATCGAACATGGGGCCTTGGGCCTTGAACATATTTAACGGCCCAGCCTCTACAGCTCTCTGCGGTAAAGAATTCCACAGATTCACTCCCCTCTGAGAGAAGAAATTCCTCCTCATCTCTGTCTGAAATGGGCGACCCCTCACTCTGAGATTCTGCCCTCAGTTTTTGATCTGATTGGCCGGGTGATCTTTTACTGAGGTTAAATGCAATAACCAATGACTGTGCACGGCCCTCAAAGAGTATTGGTGTCAAAATGGAGAGCTGAGGGAATGTTCTATCTTTCTCTCTCTTTCTCTCTCTTTTTCTCTCTCTTTCTCGCTCTCCTCTTTCTCTCTCTCATTCTCTCTCTCTCTCTCTCTCCCTCTCTCTCTCTTTCTCTCTATCTTTCTCTCTCTCTGTCTCTCTTTCTCTCCGTCCCTCCCGCCATCTCTCTCCCTCTCTCTCTGTTTCTCTCTTTCTTTCTCTCCCTCGCTCTCTCTCCCTCTGCCTCTCTCTCTCTCCCTCTCTCTCTCTCCCCCCCCTTCCCCCCTCTCTCTCTCTTACCCCCTCTCTCTCCCTCCCTCCCCCTTCCCCCCCTCTCTCTCTCTTCCCCCCTCTCTCTCTCTCTCCCTCCCCCCCTTCCCCCCCTCTCTCTCTCTCTCCCCCCCTTCCCCTCTCTCTCTCTCTCCCCCCTCCCTCTCTCTCTCTCCCTCCCTCTGTCTCGCTCCTCCCCCTCTGCCCCCCCCCTCCCCGCTCTCTGGGTCCAGTCAAGGCTGTAGTTGGGGCTGCACAGCATTGCCCACAAACTCTTTTTAATTTCACCCCGATGGTGTGAGTCAGTATTTTGATGGCATTTTCCTCATTTGCCTCAAGACTCCATTTAAACACAGGAAAGAGAAGTTGCTAGGAGACCGTAGCGGTCGGTCGTTAGGTTGTAGAATGTTAAACACCGTATCGTGCCCCAAAAGTTAATTAATTTATGTTTACTTCCTTCAGTCACATTTACTCTAGGGGCAACACGGTGGCCTAGTGGTTAGCCCTGCTGCCTCACGGCGCTGAGGTCCCAGGTTCGATCCCGGCTCTGGGTCACTGTCCGTGTGGAGTTTGCACATTCTCCCCGTGTCTGCGTGGGTTTCGCCCCCACAACCCAAAGACGTGCAGGGTAGGTGGATTGAACACGCTAAATTGCCCCTTAATTGGAAAAAATAATTGGCTAATCTAAATTTATAAAAAAAAAGAAAAGAAAAAAAAACATTTACTCTGAAGAATTTAGTGCGCGGCTGTGAGGTGATGTTTGAGACACCAGGTCAGGGCCTTCCACAATGCTGCATCTTAGACCCAAACATCTATTTTTACACAGAGTGGAAGTGCGATGTTTACGCTCCGCACTGGGAGAGGAAACTCGTTCCCATAGCAGAGGAGAGAGGAGTGGATGTGAGACTTGCCCGTCAAACACATCCTGCCCAGCGCAGACTGGACAGCGGGATTTAAACGGAGATCTAGACTTGGCCTTGGCAGTCCCGTCAAGTGAGGCGCCTTCCTCTCCAAATGAAATGAAATGAAAATCGCTTATTGACACGAGTAGGCTTCAAATGAAGTTACTGTGAAAAGCCCCTAGTCGCCACATTCCGGCGCCTGTTCAGGGAGGCTGGTACGGGAATTGAACCTGCGCTGCTGGCCTGCCTTGGTCTGCTTTCAAAGCCAGCGATTTAGCCCTGTGCTAAACCAGCGCAGTAAAGGGAAGACTGAGCAACGACCTGACAGCCATCTTTAATATTCGGAGCGGGTTTGATAAGATGTAAAGAAATTGGGGGGAGACCAGAACAATAATAATAATCTTTATTGTCACAAGTAGGCTTACATTGACACTGCAATGAAGTTACTGTGAAAAGCCCCTAGTCGCCACATTCCGGCGCCTGTTCGGGTACACAGAGGGAGAATTCAGAATGTCCAATTCACCTAACAAGCACGTCTTTCGGGACTTGTGGGAGGAAACCGGAGGAAACCCAGCGCAGACACGGGGAGAACGTGCAGACTCCGCACAGACAGTGACCCAAGCCAGGAATCGAACCCGGGTCCCTGGCGCTGTGAAGCAACAGTGCTGAATATGATTGTCAGTCACTGATAGATCGGATAAGTAATTCAGGAGAACCTTCTTCGCCCGGAGAGTGGTGAGAATGTGGAATTTGCTTTCACGGGGAGTGGTTGAGGCGAATCGAGTAGATTTGTTTAAGGGGAACTGATGCACGAGAGGAGAAGGAATGGAAGGGTATACTGATGGGTGGGGGTGGGTTCGGGGCAGGGGGGAGCACGAATGACCTGTTTCTGCCACGTTAGCCCAGCGAGTTTGGAATGGGGTCGAGGTGGGACTTTGAAAGGGTTCTCTGAAGGGTAACCAGCTGAGAGGCATAGCTCTTGCCCGGCACTGAAGGGGGCTCAGCTTTGCTGCTTTCTCTCTCTCTCACACACATCGCTCTGCCTAACCCACGCTCTGCTGCTGACTGCCGACCCTCCTGCTCCTCCATTCCCTCCAACTTGTTTTATAATCGTTGTCTTTTGGCCTCTCCCCATCTCACCCAGGACCTGAAGAACCGCAAATCCATCTTCCGAAAAGTAAGTTTCTTGGCGGGGTGTAAGGGCCGAAGACTTATTTCGGACTATTATAGCAGTAATTTTTTTTTTTAACAAATTTAGAATACCCAATTACTATTTTTTTTTTCAATTAAGGGGCAATTTAGCGTGGCCAATCCACCTAACCTACACATCTTTGGGTTGTGAGGGGCGAAACCCACGCAGACACGGGGAGAATGTGCAAACTCCACACGGACAGTGACCCAGAGCCGGGACCCAAACTTGATTCCTCAGCCCCGCAGCCCCAGTGCTATCCACTGCACCACCTGCCACCCCCCATTTCGGACTATTATATATATATTTTTTAAATAATTAAATGCTGCAAAAACCCAGCAGGTCGGGGAGCCTCTGTCCAGCGAAACAGTTAGATTTTGGATCGATTGACCTTCCGTTTAAACTTTTATCCATCTGAAGGAAAGTCATGCGACCCGAAACATTGGGTGGGATTCTTCGGTTGCGTCACCCCCCCCACTGGAAAAAAGCCCCTCCCCGGAGGACGGGGACCTTTTACATGGCCCCCTTCCCATTCGAGGCCTTCTTGTGACGGGCGCAGCCGAAGACTCCAGCCCATTAACTCTGTTTCCCTCCACAGATATTTGAAATTTATTCTTTCTCGGGATGTGGGCGCCGTTGGCTAGGCCGACATTCGTGGCCCATCCCTAATTGCCCTGAAGGAGGCGCTGGTGAGCCGCCTTCTCGAGCCGCTGCAGTCTGTGTGGTGTAGGTGCACCCACCGTGCTGTTAGGGAGGGAGTTCCAGCGACAGTGAAGGAACGGAGATTTGCTGGCCTGGCTGCACTTTTTCCAGCACTCTTTGTTTTTTTAAATTCGGATTGCCGGCAACCACAGTATTTTTCTTCCGTGCATGGCATCGAGAAATGTTGTGCTTCCCCAGAAATCTTAAATGAGATTATTCTGATGTCCGTTTGGAAATCTAATTCTTATGTAAGCAGCATCGAGTCCCTGCGTTTTTTCTTTTTTTTAAAATAAATTTAGAGTACCCAATTATTTTTTCCTATTAAGGGGCAACTTAGAATGGCCAATCCCACCTGCCCTGCACATCTTTTGGGTTGTGGGGGTGAAACCCACGCAGACACGGGGAGAATGTGCAAACTCCACACGGACAGTGACCCAGGGCCGGGATTCGAACCCGGGTCCTGAGCGCCGTAGGCAGCAATGCTAACCACTGTGCCACCGTGCTGCCCCTTCCCTGCGTTTTTTAACCTTTTCCACGCTTCCCGAATCTCTGATCCCGATTATAATCGCTCCACCATTGGCAGCCCAGCTGTCACCTGCAAGGGCCCCACACTCTGAAATTCCCTTCATAAACCTCTCCGCCCGTCTCTCTCTCTCTCTCTTTTAAAACAACCCCCAAAACCTACCTCTTTGATTAATGTTATTTTAACCTGTCCTAATATCTCCTTAAGAGGCTCAATGTCAGATTTTATGTGTTATCGCTCCTGTGACACACTTTGGGAGTTTTAATTTTAGATTAGGACTCAATATAAATTCAAATTATTGACGGGGGGACAGCACGATGGCATAGTGGTTAGCACAGTTGCTTCACAGCTCCAGGGTCCTGGGTTCGATTCCCGGCTTGGGTCACTGTCTGTGCAGAGTCTGCACGTCCTCCCCGTGTCTGCGTGGGTTTCCTCCGGGTGCTCCGGCTTCCTCCCACAGTCCAAAGATGTGCGGGTTAGGTGGATTGGCCGTGCCAAATTGCCCCTTAGTGTCCAAAAAAGGTTGATTGGGTTTACCGGGTTAAGGGGATGGGGTGGAGGAGATGTGCGGTTGAGTGGGGTGCTCGTTCCAAGGGCCGGTGCAGACTCAATGGGCCGAATGGCCTCCTGCTCTGTAAATTCTATGATTCTATGAGTTTGGCTTCTTTGGTAACATTCGCTGCCTGACACCCAGGTGGGTGTCCCTGTTACAGCTACACTGGACACTGGGGTGAATCTCAGTTGGCCACACTGGCTGCAGGGTTCTCGGGTGGGTACTGAGGCCAACTATTCATGAACATCCACCTTCAATAACCGCATTGCACACGAACAGGAGAAATACTAACTGGAGAGCAGGAGTAATCGACAGCCGCCGTTATTCCTGTGTCTTTAATGTCGAATAAACTTTGCCAGGTGTTTGAACCTCGCTGGCCCATGTTGGCAAACTCCCTGCAGGAGCCCCTCTCCAATCCGGTCAGGCCATTCGCTACGTTTCCAGGTAACCCACACGGGCCGTACGATTGGCTTCGGTGTGGCTCAGCTTTGATGTCACAACAGGGCCAAAGCGAGCTGGTGTGTTGTGAATGATTGCAGCGTGCCTGTCACTTTGATAGGATGGCCTCCAATCAGTGTGGATACATTGCTGCATCGTCTCCATCACCAGAACAACCATACACCACAAACCTTTGCAATTCACAGACTGGATAATGCTCCTGCAGGGGTCTGATATTCACTGACTCTTGGGAGCAAACATGCATTTTGTGGCTCCCCATTGGCTCTTCCTTGTACCATTCTGAATTCAGTAAGATGTCTTACAACACCAGGTTAACATCAACAGGTTTGTTTGGAATCACTAGCTTTCGGAGCGCAGCTCCTTCATCTTCCACTCACCTGAGGAAGGAGCTGTGCTCCGAAAGCTAGTGATTCCAAACAAACCCTGTTGGACTTTAACCTGGTGTTGTAAGACTAATTACTGTGCCCACCCCAGTCCAATGCCGGCACCTCCACATCATGGCATCCTGACTTTCCATTGGCTCCTTCCCTGTCCCATTCTGACTTCCTATTGGCTACTTCCCTGTACCATCCTGACTTCCCATTGGCTCCTTTCCTGTTCACTCCTGGCTGCCCATTGGCTCCTTCCCTGCTCTCTTCTTGATTCCCATTGGCTCCTTCCCTGCACTCTTCTCGATTCCCATTGGCTCCTTCCCTGCACCCTTCTTGATTCCTATTGGCTCCTTCCCTGCACCCTTCTCGATTCCCATTGGCTCCTTCCCTACACCCTTCTCGATTCCCATTGGCTCCTTCCCTGCACCCTTCTCGATTCCCATTGGCTCCTTCCCTGCACCCTTCTTGATTCCCATTGGCTCCTTCCCTGCACCCTTCTCGATTCCCATTGGCTCCTTCCCTGTCCCATTCTGACTTCCTATTGGCTACGTCCCTGTACCATCCTGACTTCCCATTGGCTACTTCCCTGTACCATCCTGACTTCCCATTGGCTCCTTCCCTGCTCTCTTCTTGATTCCCATTGGCTCCTTCCCTGCACCCTTCTTGATTCCTATTGGCTCCTTCCCTGCACTCTTCTCGATTCCCATTGGCTCCTTCCCTGCACCCTTCTCGATTCCCATTGGCTCCTTCCCTGCACTCTTCTCGATTCCCATTGGCTCCTTCCCTGCACCCTTCTTGATTCCTATTGGCTCCTTCCCTGCACCCTTCTCGATTCCCATTGGCTCCTTCCCTGCACCCTTCTCGATTCCCATTGGCTCCTTCCCTGCACCCTTCTCGATTCCCATTGGCTCCTTCCCTGCACCCTTCTCGATTCCCGTTGGCTCCTTCCCTGCACCCTCCTCGATTCCCATTGGCTCCTTCCCTGCACCCTTCTCGATTCCCGTTGGCTTCTTCCCTGCACCCTTCTCGATTCCCATTGGCTCCTTCCCTGCACCCTTCTCGATTCCCATTGGCTCTTTCACAGGCTAACTCTTCTCTGGATCTAACGTGTTGCTCAGTTGCAGCGTTGATACAGAACTTCCAGAGAAGAGAGCAGCTTGTGAGAGAGACAGTAACTAGGGGCCATCGCTAAAAGATAGTCTCACACAAATCCAATAGGAATGGGAGAAACGTCTTTTCCCAGAGAATGTGGAAACCGCTTCCACAGTCGAATAGCATAGATGTATTTAGTGGGACGTTAGATAAACACACGAGGGAGGAAGAAATAGGAGGATCTGTTGATGGGGCGAGATAAGTATGGGTGGGAGGAGATTTGTGTGGAGCATTAATACTGCCATTAACCTCCCCGTGTCTGCGTGGGTTTCGCCCCCACAACCCAAAAGATGTGCAGGGTAGGTGGATTGGCCACACTAAATTGCCCTTTAATTGGAAAAAATTAATTGGGTACTCTAAATTTATTTAAATTTTTTTTAAAAAATACTGCCATTAACCAGATGGGCCGAATGGCCTGTACATACTTTAATTCTCTGCAACCAAGTGAAGATTTGTCTCTTATATGTTACAGACTGGGAAAAAGTCAGTGAAAGCCATTCTGTGGGTGTCTGCCGATGGATTGAGAGTGGTGGACGATAAAACTAAGGTGAGTTTACTCCCGAGTCCTTGGACAAAGCTTCTTATTTCTTCATCAAAGGAAGACTGGACACTTTGGCCGGGGGGGGGGGGGGGGGCAGCTTGTCTTCGAGCCCAAAGCTCTGAAGAAGAATCACACGGACTCGAAACGTTAACTCTGCTTTTTCTCTCCCTCCGATGCTGCCAGACCCGCTGAGATTTTCCAGCATTATCTGTTTTTATTTCCCATTTCCGGCATCTGCAGTATTTAACTTCTGCATTGTCTTCTGCCGAGGGTTTATGAGGGATCGGTTGCTTAGCAACGTGTTTGCCTGCTCTTAATGCGGATGCTCCTCCGACTGATTCATTGATGTCAAAGCAGAAACTGACTTCAATTGGAAGAAGTGCAGTTGCTATTTCACTGCCGATAATTGCTGGTGTGTCTCTGGCCATTGTCAGTGGTTTATTACAGTGTTTGACGGAGGAGGCCTATTACCTCGGTGGGCAGAACTCTTGCGCCTGACTCAGAATGTCGTGGGTTCAAGTTCTCTTCGAGTTTCCAGCACAAAATCAAAGCTGACACTCGCAGAGGGGGCGGCACGGCGGCGCAGTGGTTAGCACGGCTGCCTCACGGCACCGAGGCCCCGGGTCACCGTGGAGTTTGCACATTCTCCCCGTGTCTGCGTGGGTCTCACCCCCACAACCCAAAGCCATCCGAGACGCCAAGAGGGAATATCAAACCAAGCTAGAGTCACAGGCAGACTCTCGGCAGTTGTGGCAAGGACTAAACAACATAACGGGCTACAAAGCGAAGCCGAGCAGTATCTCTGGCAGCAGCGCACCCCTCCCCGATGAACTCAATGCATCCTATGCTCGGTTCGAGCAGGTAACCAACAATCCACTGTCGAGTGCCCCAGCAACCCATAACTCACCCATACCCACCATCACAGCTTCCGCCTGTCAGCAGCAATGGGGCCGAGGTGGAGATGGTTAGTGTTGTGTTCTGCTGCTTCGGATAACACAGGCTGCTACTTGATGCAGTTGTAACGAAAGGATGCTCCAGACTCTGAAATGAGTTCAACGTGTTTATTGAACTATTAACACAGTTCTCAAATGTGTTTGAATCTCTGCTAATCTAACTGTAGTAACTCAGTCTAACTGTACCAGCTTGCTCGAAGCCACATGCTGGGGTGTGATGCTGCTGATCAACCCTGTCTAACTCTCTAAATGTCTGTCTGTGGAAAGAGGCAGGGTGTGAGTGCCTCATCCCTTTTATAGTGTTTATGTCATGCCCCCTTGTGGTGATGCCACCTCTTGAGTGTCCTGACTGCCCATTGGTTGTGTCCTATTCTGAGTGTTCATTGGTTGCATGTTTGCATATCATGACAGTTAGCAGTTTCAGATTCCTAGGGGTGCACATCTCCAAAAATCTGTCCTGGTCCAGCCACGTCGACGCTACCACCAAGAAAGCACAACAGCGCCTATATTTCCTCAGGAAACTAAGGAAATTCGGCATGTCCACATTAACCCTTACCAACTTTTACAGATGCACTATAGAAAGCATCCTATCTGGCTGCATCACAGCCTGGTATGGCAACTGCTCAGCCCAGGACTGCAAGAAACTTCAGAGAGTCGTGAATACCGCCCAGTCCATCACACGAACCTGCCTCCCATCCATTGACTCCATCTACACCTCCCGCTGCCGGGGGAAAGCAGGCAGCATAATCAAGGATCCCTCCCACCCGGCTTACTCACTCTTCCAACTTCTTCCATCGGGCAGGACATACAGAAGTCTGAGAACACGCACGAACTGACTCAAAAACAGCTTCTTCCCCACTGTCACCAGACTCCTAATGACCCTCTTATGGACTGACCTCATTAACACTTCACCCTGTATGCTTCATCCGATGCCAGTGCTTCTGTAGTTACATTGTATACCTTGTGTTGCCCTATTATGTATTTTCTTTTATTCCCTTTTCTTCCCATGTACTTAATGATCTGTTGAGCTGCTCGCAGAAAAATACTTAAAAAAAACATTTAGAATACCCAATTCATTTTTTCCAATTAAGGACAATTTATCATGGCCAATCCACCTACCCAGCACATCTTTGGGTTGTGGGGGCGAATCCCACGCAGATACGGGGAGAATGTGCAAACTCCACACGGACAGTGACCCAGGGCCAGGATTCGAACCTGGGACCTCGGCGCCATGAGGCAGCAGTGCTAATCCACTGTGCCACTGTGCTGCCCTAGAAAAATACTTTTCACTGTACCTCGGTACACGTGACAATAAACAAATCCAACCCAATCCAAAGATGTGCAGGGTAGGTGGATTGGCCACACTAAATTGCTCCTTAATTGGGGAAAAAAATTGGGTATTCTAAGTTTATAATAAATAAAAAAATAGACGTATGGACAGAAGTAGGCCACTCGGCCCATCGAGTCTGCTCCATTCAATGAGACCGTGACTGATCTGATGTGATAATCCTCAATTACACTTTCCCGTGTTATCCCCATAACCCTCGATTCCCTCACTGATTAACAATCTGTCTCAGCCTTGAACACACTTAATGACCCGGCCTCTACAGCTCTCTGCGGTAAAGAATTCTACAGATTCACTCCCCTCTGAGAGAAGAAATTCCTCCTCATCTCTGTCTGAAATGGGTGACCCCTCACTCTGAGATTCTGCCCTCTGGCCCCAGACTCTCCCACAGGGGGAAACAACCTTTCAGCATCGACCCCGTCAAACCCCCTGAGAATCCGATATGTCTCAATAAGGTCGCCTCTCATTCTTCTCAATCTACTCCTCATGAGAAAGTCCCTCCATACCCGGGATCAACCGAGTGAACCTTCTCTGGACAGCCCCCAATGTATCTTTCCTTAGAGAAGGGGACCAAAACTGTTCACAGTATTCCAGATGTGGCCTAACGAGTGTCTTGTCTGGTTTTAGGAAGACTTTCCTATTTTTATACCCCGTTCCCTTTGAAATAAAGGCCAACGTTCCATTTGGCTTCCCTATTACCTCCTGAAATTCCAAGCTGGCTTTTTTGTGGATTTAAGCACCAGGATCCGCAAATCCCTCCGTCCTGCCATTTTCTACAGTCTACCTCCATTTAAATAATACTCAGCTTCTTTATTTTTCCTACCAAGGTGCACAATGTCACATTTTCCTACATTAGATTCCACCTGCCAAGTTTTTGCCCACTCACCCAACCTGTCGATTGACCCTCGGTCAATCCCTCGGTCGACCCTTAGTGCGATCCTCACCATTTGCCTCCCCGCCTATTTTGGTATCATCCGCAAACTTGGCACTACTGCATTCACTTCCCTCGTCCAGGTCATTGACATCTATTGTAAATAATTCCTCCATTGCAACGGTGAACGCACTTCAGAATGTAATTCAGCAGCTGCAATGCACTTTGGGTTCTGTGGTTGTGCGAGGCGCTATATAAATGCAAGATTTGTTTCTTCCAGTTGACATTTGATCCTGGCCCCATTTTGATTTTTCTTCCTTAGTCAATTTAGCCCCTTCCTTTGCCTTCCTGCAACGTGTGCTCCCTCTCAGAAAGGCTCCCGTTTCCAAGTGATTCGCAAAAGCTGATCAATTTGTTCTTTCTTCTGAAAAAAATAAAGGCTTGTTGGACCCTCGTAAACCAAATAAATAGAATTTTGGAGAAAATCTGCTCTTCCAGGAACAGCACAGCCATTGGCTTCACCGCAACTTGTTAAAACATTGCAATTTGAAAATAAATAAAACTAAACTCGAGTTTCTTAGAATGGCAGGAGACTGCAGAAAGGCAGAAAAAAAAAATGCTGAAACTGGGACTTTCCTTTGTCTGTTTGTGGGAACAAAGTCTTCAAAAGACCGATTGAGGGCTTTTTGACCAGCGTTCCCGAGTTAAAATAATCAGCCAATTACGAAGGTTTCTATTGAAAAACGTCGGTAAAAGCTCAATTCATTGTCCAGCTGTGCGGCTGGGAAATATTTGCCAACCCACCCACCTCCAAATTCTTTTCAACACTTACTGGAAGCGCATTGAACTGTGTGGGGAAGTCATGGCGGTGTGTGAGTGTGAGCGTGTGTGTGTGTCTGTGTGTGTGTGTGTGGGGGGGGGGGGGGGGTCAATACTGACGGACCGATAATTCCAGCACCCGGTTAAGATCTGCAACCAACTGCGAGTTGACTCACTTGAGATTTTATCAACAACTTTGTAAAGAATCGCAGAATGGTTACAGCACGGAAGGAGGCCATTTGACCCATTGTCTCCGTGCTGGCCCTCTGAGGGAACCGTTCGGACAGTTTCTCCCTCTCCAGCCCCCTTGTGATTTTGAACACCTCGATTGAATCGCCGCTCGGGGCCGGCACGGTGGTGCAGTGGGTTAGCCCTGCAGCCTCACGGCGCCGAGGTCCCGGGTTCGATCCCGGCTCTGGGTCACTGTCCGTGTGGAGTTTGCACATTCTCCCCGTGTTTGCGTGGGTTTCGCCCCCACAACCCAAAAGGGCAGCAGGGTAGCATGGTGGTTAGCATAAATGCTTCACAGCTCCAGGGTCCCAGGTTCGATTGCCGGCTGGGTCACTGTCTGTGTGGAGTCTGCACGTCCTCCCCCTGTGTGCGTGGGTTTCCTCCGGGTGCTCCGGTTTCCTCCCACAGTCCAAAGATGTGCGGGTTAGGTGGATTGGCCATGATAAATTGCCCGTAGTGTCCTAAAAAGTAAGGTTAAGGGGGGGGTTGTTGGGTTACGGGTATAGGGTGGATACGTGGGTTTGAGTAGGGTGATCATGGCTCGGCACACCATTGAGGGCCGAAGGGCCTGTTCTGTGCTGTACTGTTCTATGTTCTATGTTCTATGTGCAGGGTGGGTGGATTGGCCACGCTAAATTGCCCCTTAATTGGAAGAAAAAGAATTGGGTACACTAAAATTTATATTAAAAAAACTTTCTCTTCAAGGGCAACAGCCCCAATCCTTCCACCCAATTGAAGTTCTTCATCACTGAGACCATTCCCGGGAATCTTTTCTCCGAAGCCTCCACATTCTTCTTTAACTGGTCTCCTCAATGCATCTCTCCATCCCTCAGGACCTCATTGTGGATCAGACCATCGAGAAGGTTTCATTCTGTGCTCCCGATCGCAACTACGACAAAGCGTTTTCCTACATTTGCCGCGATGGCACCACGAGGCGATGGATCTGCCATTGCTTCATGGCGCTGAAAGACTCGGTAAGGATGTCGCCGGAAAGTTAAACTCTCCCTTGTGTTCAAATTCTTCTGACCCTGCCCTCCTCCCTTTCTCTCTCTCTCTAACCTCCTCCAACCCTACCACCCTCCGAGATCTCTGCAGTCCCCCCCTTCTCGGACATCCCCGGGTTTAATCGCTCCGTCACCGGAGGCCGAGCCTTCAACTCCCCGGCCCCTAAGCTCTGTAAATCTCTCCAGAGATGGCGGGGTGGCGCAGTGGGTTAGCTGCCTCACGGCGCCAAGGTCCCAGGTTCTTGGTCCAAGGCACCGAGGTCCCAGGTTCGATCGCGGCTCTGGGTCACTGTCCGTGTACAGTTTGCACATTCTCCCCGTGTCCGCGTGGGTTTCGCCCCCACAGCCCAAAGATGTGCAGGGTAGGTGGATTGGCCACGTTAAATTGCCCCTTAATTGGAAAAAATTAATTGGGTACTCTAAATTTATAAAAACGGGAAAATAAAATATTGGAGGTGGGTGTGGGGCTGTTTTGGGGCAATTTTGACTGTCCATCAGGTAACTTGCTTTCCAATTGGCTGTGGGACTTGGGTGACCAATGGCGGGGGTGGGGAGATGGGAGGTCAGGTGACGGGACCTCCTGGATTATGTCCAATCATGTCTGATGCCCCTTTTTTTTCTGTCAGAGGCCCCTCCACTGCCAGCACCCCCCCCCCCTCCCGCTCACCTCAACCTGAACCTGTCTAATGACTGCCCTGTGCCGCCGTGTTACAGGGGGAGCGCTTGAGCCACGCCGTCGGTTGCGCGTTTGCGGCCTGCCTGGAGAGGAAACAGAAACGGGAGAAGGAGTGCGGGGTGACGGCTTCCTTCGACGCCAGCAGAACGAGCTTCACGCGGGAGGGCTCCTTCCGGCTCACCACAGCCTCCCAGCAAGCGGAGAGGGAGGAGACAATGAAGCAACTGCAGGACAGGAAGAAAGGTGAGGGTGGGGGGGGGGGGGGGAGGGGGGGGGGGGGGGGGGGGAGCCAACGCGGGAGATGCTGTTGCCTCAGCCTGGCACCTCTCGATGACTCAGACAAACATTGTGTAAATGCCTGGCCACCACCACAGGGTTCGGTCCGTCCAGCTGAGCAGGACCATGACCACCTGGCCCAAGATAATAGTCAACCACAAAACCATTGGTTAACTAGTGATTACCCCACCTCGGTGATTATTGGCGGTGGGCCCTTCCTTACAAGGCCTAGTCGTGGTTTGATGTTACTCAGTCACTTAAAGCACCAGGAACTGGAGGAGGCCATTCGGCCCCTCGAGTTTGGCCTGATCTTCCACGTGAGTCCGCATTTCTGTCCTACCTCCACGTGGCAAAACTCCCATCAGCCTCCGCCTTGGCTATAATCAACAGCCCTCAGAGGCCACAGTCCCACACGCACCCCAGATTGGGTACGAATGACAGATTCCCGTCCCCAAAGGACGTTGGTGAACCATTTTGGATTTTGACATTCTCGAAGTGTCATTTCAGGTGGGTTTGGCTGGGAGTTTCTCCCCGGCTCTGTCAGCGAGTTCCCCACCGGGATCTAACCACACTTAGCCGCTTCTTTCAGGGCCCCCATCCTTCAACTACCCCCCACCCCCACAGCCTTCATAACCCCACCCTTCATACCCCCTCATCTCTCCTCCCATTGGCATGGCCCTCCTCAGGCCCTGACCCTTGGCAGTGTCCATGCAAGCAATGTGGCAGTGCCCAGAGGCCAGGGTGCCACCATGCCCTTTCCCTACCACCCAGGGGTATCCCACGGCCTGGAAAACCCCCCAAGTTAGTGTGGAGCAGCCCAAGTTAGTGTGGAGCAGCACTAAGGGACAACCGGCTGGGGTGTCTCCGGGGAGGCTGATAGACGCCGGGAGCCGATTTGACCCGGCCTCAGAACGGGCATGTGGGTTCTTCTGGTTAGACCTGGCGCGGTGTAACGGCCATCGGGAATCCTGGGCGAAGCTGTTCCCGGGAATTACCGGCCACGTCGCGTCCAATTCCAGCGGGATCCATCGGGTACATCGCGCCATTGACCTCCCCTTTTCGAGATCACCAGTAATCTCCAGACACAACTATCGCCGGATCCCGTGCGGTGTAACGGGAGGTTGAGGGGAGGGACCAGGGCGACGGGCCGAATGGACTTTTCCTCTTACTAATGTCTGGTTTTCATGCACAGCTGAGGCAATGGCGATGGGAAGCCCCGCGGCGATGTCGGGCCCCCCTCCGCCCACCAGCAGCTCCCCCCCACAAGGGGCCGACTCGCCGGTGGACAAGAATGACCCAAACTACCAGCACGCCATCCCGCGGAGGCACGCGCCCCTGGAGCAGCTGGTGAGGCAGGGCTCGTTCCGGGGCTTCCCGGCCCTCAGTCAGAAGAACTCGCCCTTCAAGCGGCAGCTCTCTCTCCGGCTCAACGAGCTGCCGTCCACCCTGCAGAGGAAAACGTCCGACTTTCAGGTCAAAAGTCCAGGTGAGTCGCCCCTCATCCCCTCGCCTCCAATTGCCCCGCTCACTCACAGGCCGGAGGCTCACCTCACCAGCATCTGCCCGTCCTCCTCAGTTGAGTGTCTGGCTCGGGGCCATTTCAGAGAGGGGCAGTTAAGAGTCAACTATGTTGCTGTGGGGTCTGGAGTCACGTGTAGGCTGGGACCGGGTAAGGGCGGCAGATTCCCTTCCCTAAAGGGGACATGACCCACTATTACAGAGGTGACCGTTTTCACAGAATCATAGAATTTACAGTGAAGGAGGCGGCCATTCGCCCATCGAGTCTGTACTGCCCCCTGGAAAGAACACCATACTTTCTTTTTACACATTTAGTGTACCCAATTCAATTTTTTCCAATTAAGGGGCAATTTAGCCTGGCCAATCCCCCTATCCTGCACATCTTTGGGTGGTGGGGGTGAAACCTACGCAGACGCGGGGAGAATGTGCAAACTCCACACGGACAGTGACCCAGAGCCGGGATCGAACCTGGGACCTCGGCGCCGTGAGGCAGCAGTGCTAACCCACTGCGCCACCATGCTGCCCCTCATTCCAAATTTATTTAATTAACTGATTTTAATTCCCCCACCACCCCCCAGTTGCCGTGGGGAGGTTTTGAACCCACCGTTCTGGATTATTAGACCGAGCTCCGGGATTACTGTTTCAGTGACCTAACAAATGTCCGACTTTACTGACGAATTTTAGAGAGGAAAAAAATTGCATTTATAGAGCACCTTTCCATAACCTCAGGAAATCCTGAAGACCTTTGCAACTAGTGAAGTACTTTTTTAATTTAAATTTTTTTTTAAAGTACCCAATTATTTTTTCTCCAATTAAGGGGCAATTTAGCGTGGCCAATCCACCTACTCTGCACATCTTTGGGTTGTGGGGGTGAGACCCACGCAGACACGGGGAGAATGTGCAAAGTCCGCACGGACAGTGACCCAGAGCCGGGATCGAACCTGGGACCTCGGCGCCGTGAGGCAGCTGTGCTAGCCACTGCGCCACCACGCGCCCCTCCAATGAAATATTTCTGAAGCCTGGTCACTGCTGTAATGTAGGAAACGTGGCCGTCAATTTGTGCACAGCAAGATCCCGCAGATAGCCAGGTGACGACGATTGGACAGGTTGATCTATTTTACTGATGTAGATTGAGTGATCAGTGTTGCCCAGGATGTGGAATGTTTTTTCTGCACATCCGCAAAATATTTTAGTGGAATCTTTAATATTCACCTGAGATAGGGCCTCAGTTTAGCATCTCGTCTGAAAACACTGCAGCACCCTCCTCAGTAACTGCGCTGGGGGGACTGTCAGCCGAGGTTCTGTTCCCAAGTGGGACTTGAACCCACGACTTTCTGACTCTCGAGAATGCATTTCATGTAGGGTAGGTTCCAGCTCTGGTCCACTGGGTAACACAGTTGTCTTTGACTCAAGGTTATGGGATCAAGGCCACTCCAGAGACTTGAGCACCTAGGCTAGTCCCATCATCAGTACTGAGGGAGTGCTGCATTGTCAGAGGCACCATCTATCTGATAGACGCGTAACTGAAGCTCAATTTGCTCTTTGCCTGAATTCAGAGAATCAGGATTCGGGTGGATTCAGGGAAGATTGGAACTTTTGCCTGCCTTTCATGATCCCCACCAAAAATCATGCGTGGTTCAGCTTAATCTGTGGAAGTTCTTCGATCTGATCTTATATTTGGAGACGGCTGGGCACACGCGACTCTGAGTTGGGTTGAAGTCTAGATTGTTTCTAGATTGTATCTGGATTGTTTCTAGATTGTATCTGGGTTGTTTCTAGATTGTATCTGGAAATTTTTCTGGATTGTATCTCGGTTGTTTCTGGATTGTATCTCGATTGTTTCTGGATTGTTTCTGGAATGTTTCTAGATTGTATCTGGATTGTTTCTAGATTGTACCTGGATTGTTTCTAGATTGTATCTGGAATGTTTCTGGATTGTATCTGGAATGTTTCTGGATTGTATCTCGATTGTTTCTGGATTGTTTCTGGAATGTTTCTAGATTGTATCTCGATTGTTTCTGGATTGTATCTCGATTCTTTCTGGATTGTTTCTGGAATGTTTCTAGATTGTATCTCGATTGTTTCTAGATTGTACCTGGATTGTTTGTAGATTGTTTCTGGATTGTTTCTAGATTGTATCTGGATTGTTTCTGGAATGTTTCTAGATTGTATCTGGATTGTTTCTAGATTGTATCTGGATTGTTTCTGGAATGTTTCTAGATTGTATCTGGATTGTTTATAGATTGTACCTGGATTGTTTATAGATTGTACCTGGATTGTTTCTAGATTGTACCTGGATTGTTTCTAGATTGTACCTGGATTGTTTCTAGATTGTTTCTGGATTGTTTCTAGATTGTATCTGGATTGTTTCTAGATTGTTTCTGGATTGTTTCTAGATTGTACCTGGATTGTTTCTAGATTGTACCTGGATTGTTTCTAGATTGTACCTGGATAGTTTCTAGATTGTTTCTAGATTGTATCTGGATTGTTTCTAACTGGTTTTTGGCTTGTTCTCTCCGCCAGTTCCCGAGTTTGACTCGTCACCCACCAATGAGCCAGACAACATCAACATCCTCTGCACCCAGATAGACACAGCTTCGAACAAATCCTCCTCCGACCCATTCTCCTCCACGCTGGCCACCGGCTCGATCACCATGACGGCCCCAACACTACCATCCCATGTACCTCAGGGTAAGGGGTCTTCACTCAGGAGTGCGTTGATGCAGAAAGGAGGGAGTAAGATTGACAGATGGGCAGACTTGATGGGCTGAAAGGCCTATTTCAGCTCCTAGGCCTTGTGCTCGAAGATTAAGTAGATTGCAGGAGATTGGTGTGGAGCGTAAACACCAGTATAGACCAGTTGGGCTGTAAAATACGACATAATTTGCGGATTTGAATGCTGGCCCTTTTGTTGAAGTCAGTCAACATCTGGTGATCAAGGAAATATTTCCTGACTTTGCAGATGTTTGGAATCCTGGTTTGATGTCACTCAGAATGCTCTGCACAGTCCTGGTCTTTACCTTCCAATCTGAATATCGAAGCACTGGGGAAGATGCACTGGGGGAGCGATTAAAACGCGGGGATGTTCAGGAGGCCAATGTTAGAGGAATGTACAGAGACGGGGAGAGGCCAGGGGGCGATTGGAATGAGAATTTTACAATCATGGTGTTGACAGAGGGGTGAGGCTGTGTAGATCAGTGAGCACTGGAGGACACGGCTTGGTGGGAATTAGGATGGAGGCAACAGAGTTCAGGCCAAACTTCATGGGAGATGTGGAAGGTAAACGACTGGTCCAGAAACGGTTGCTCTTCCCTGCCTGGACTTACTGTCAAAATTCCCAAGAAACCCCAGCAGAAAATCAGGAGAGAATTGAAGGGAAGGGGGTGGAATCTGGGAGCAGGGGGTGGAATCTGGGAGCAGGGGGTGGAATCTGGGAGCAGGGGGTGGAATCTGGGAGCAGGGGGTGGAATCTGGGAGCAGGGGGTGGAATCTGGGAGCAGGGGGTGGAATCTGGGAGCAGGGGTGGAATCTGGGAGCAGGGGTGGAATCTGGGAGCAGGGGGTGGAATCTGGGAGCAGGGGTGGAATCTGGGAGCAGGGGGTGGAATCTGGGAGCAGGGGGTGGAATCTGGGAGCAGGGGTGGAATCTTGGAGCAGGGGTGGAATCTGGGAGCAGGGGGTGGAATCTGGGAGCAGGGGTGGAATCTGGGAGCAGGGGTGGAATCTGGGAGCAGGGGTGGAATCTCCAGCAGCGTGTTCTGATACTCGAGCTTGCTACATGAGTTGTAACCTTCACTTCATTTCTTTCCCTTTCTGCTAGGAAACGGAGGATGGGGAGATGTTACCACTGCCATAACTACCACCGCCATGGCCAGCTCGGTGTTTCAACCCAGCCACCGACGAACTCCATCCGAGGCGGAACGCTGGCTGCAGGAAGTGGCGAAGGCAGCTCGAGCTCAGCAACAGCCCCTGGCGCCCACCACTATCTCCATGCCGACAGGAATGCCGGCCTACCCGATGGCGTTCGACGCAGCCACTGCCCCAGTCAGCCTGTTTGGGCCTCACCCCATGCAGCCCCCCTTTGTGCCCACCATGGCCACCTACTCCCCCGGCCTGACCAACGGGATGCCCTACCCTGCCCCCAGCGTGCCGGTGGTGGGGATCACGCCCTCGCAGATGGTGGCCAACGCCTTCGGTAGCGCCGCGGGCACCCAGCAGGCCTCGCTCGCCGCCCACCAGGCGGCCGCCAGCAAAGCTGCCTCCTTCCCCCCGGCCTTTGGCCTGGCCTCGTCTCCGGCCCCCGCCACCGGCCACCACCCCAGGCCCATGCGGCAGCTCAACGGGTCAGCGGCCTCCAGCCAATCGGGGGCCGCCATCGGGCAGGGAGCTTGGCCGCCGGATCCCGCGCAGTTGCAGATGGGGCAGGAGGCCGATCAGTTCGAGGCACAGTGGGCCGCACTCGAGTCAAAGTCCCAGCAGCGAATCGGGGCCTTACCGACCAACCCATTTTCCACCGATCTACAGAAAACATTTGAAATCCAGCTTTAAGGAAGCGACAAGATATTTTAAAAAAACAGACTCTTCGGACTGAACATGTAACCACTAAGAAACATTTGTATTTTTCGTTTGAGAAGTGCCATTGGAAGGTGGCGATCAGGACCTTGGTTCGTTCTTTTACCTGATTCAGACTTTGTACTGACATTGGGACGTTAGGTGAAGGCCAAGGTTTGTGGGTCGAGATGGACTCAGACTGAAAAAAGGCCCCAAGTACAGTTTGTCTCGCACGCGAATACCACAAAGAATGGACGCCCTGCATTTAAATGTGAACAGGTCAGGCCTGGGGACCTCCAGACACATCTTCATTAACCCTGACAGCAAATCCCATCCCAAACACGGGTTAGAGCAGTTCACGAGAGAGAATCCAAACACTAAAACGTAAGGAATTTCTCCCTTTACCGTCACCAACCCTCCCCCCTCCGACCCTCTCATTCCAAAAATGAAGATACTCCAAATGCGAGTCTTGAGACATTACAAATTCACAGGGTTAGAGCTTGATTGTCTTATTTGTTTTTAAATATTCCATTCCTCACAAGTATTTTACCCTTTATTTTTTTAAAGATACCAAACTCAACCCCGCGTTGTCGCATTTGAAGTCTGCTTTGCTTACAATGCACCCGGGTCGTGGCGAGCGGAGCCTTTTTTGTTAGGCCGGTGCTTTCCTAAGTCGCAAAGGAACAGGAGGGAAGCAGAGAGAGAGAGGAGACCTTGGGTGGTGTGACTGTCACCGAATCCGTAGGCTTTTGGGCTTCTTTCTTGACGGTTATTGTGTACGAGTTGGCCAGTGTGCGGTTAAGCCGGGCCTGGCCCCGGATTGGCCTTCTTGAAAGAGGGTGCGAGGCAGCCCTCCGGGATTGCGAGGCACTCGAGAACGATCTGGGCAAATTGCAGACCCCACTCCTTCAGGGCTGCACCGTTCAGGCTGGCCAAGGAGCAGGTGGAGATGCAGGGTGGTCAATGACGGCCAAACACAGCAGGGGCCTAATGACGAAGGTAACTACAGCCATGGTGCACAAGCCAAGGATGTGGCACGTCACGTAATCTTTAGACTTAAGATAGGCTAGAAATACTGTATATTCAAAATCTTGTAGTTAAGAGGTATTTTGGTAAAGAATATATTTACTTTTGAAATGATTATCTCACTAAAAACCCGCCCACAAAATAGGAATCGAATGCGCCAGATCTCTCACAAGCTGTACAATTAAACCCCGGACACTGGAGGATGTTCCCCCAAGACTTTACAACATCGATGGGGAGCTATAGGAAGCAATGAGCGGATTGTTTAGAAATTGGTGGGTGCGCTGGCCGCTTTGACAGGCGGCAGGCTCATGATTTCCTGATGTGCTGCTCACTGATAGAAAGTGGACTTTGGAAAGAGCAACCCCCCCCCCCCCCCCCCCCACACCCCCATACGTGCCCAACCCCACGCCCACTTCAAACATCCGAGAATCTCGGGTTTTGACTGTCGGCCTTGAAAAGGTTTTCCTCTACCTCACGGCATTTTTGATCTGGGATAGTTCCGAGCCAGATCTAAAACCATTCAGGCTTCTATTGGTGTTTGTCTCAGATTAGGATCCTCCTTTTAGAGGTAACCTGAGTTGGGATTGGGTTGGACCGAGAGAGAGAAAATGCTTCACAAACAAAAAACATGGCTCCAGCGGTGGGAAATTGCCATCTTTGTACCCGCTGTTTGTTCTTAAACCTGAGGGAGTAGGCCACGCCCCCCATCCCCTGCCCATTCTACCCAAACATGGTGGATGGTGGATGGTGGACCCCATCTTTTTTTAAATAAATTTAGAGTTACCCAATTGATTTTTTCCAATCAACGGGCAATTTAGCGTGGCCAATCCACCTACCCTGCACATCTTTGGGGTGTGGGGGACGAGCCCCGCGCAAACACGGGGAGAATGTGCAAACTCCACACGGACAGTGACCCAGAACGCGGGACCTTGGCGCCGTGAGGCAGCAGTGCTAAGTACCGCGCCGCCGTGCTGCCCCGGTGGACCCCACCTTCGGCCCACTCAGCAAATCTCTCAGCCGCGCTGGCAATGGGTGGCAAACGTGATCCAAACTTGACTCTTCCTTGGCACCCGCAGTCACCGCCCCAGCGCTCCAGTGGGTGGGTCGCTATTAAACCCTCAAACTGAGAGATTGCGTGGGGGGGGGGGGGGGGGGGGGGGGGGGAGAATCGAGTCCCTCCAGGTGGCAGACTGACCGATCGGCCAATTCCGTAAAGAATAATTTACTTCATTCTAGGAAGTCATTCAACAATCCGGGTTTTGGAAAATTCAGTCCCTCGTTCTGTATTGAGTGGGGGGGGGGGGGTCAAATGCTGGATGCCAACACTGCTCTTTACCCCCCCCCCCCCCCCCCCCCCCCCCATGTTCAGGTATGGAGCATCTCTACCCACAATCGCATTGGTGATGATTTAAAGGGGTGCACTAGTTGGCACGCTGGCTGGCGGCTGATTTGTTACAGATTACTTGAAAGATACATGCCAAATGACATACTTATTTTGTTTATAGACAGTTAACCGATTTTATTTCCCCTGTATTGTGCTGAAGGGTTCCCGTCTCAAAATCATTAGCAGGACCCTACCCGAGAGGAGAGCGCAGCCCGCTCTGGTGGAATAGGCTAGGATCGGGCCCAATGGCCTGCCTCACACCGCTATCCATGTCACCCTGCCGGCCTGGGGGTCAGGCCCACAGGGAGTGTGGGCTCAATGCACAAGTCTAGCCCTGGCATTATATTCCCGAGGGTGTGAAATGCCGTTGAACTTCAACCCTGAACCCTAAATTTGCCCCAGGGCCTGGCGGCGGATATACCAATGCAGGTTGAGATGGCCATGGTGTTTAGTGTTCCGGAATTTTCCTTAAAGGGAGTTACCTCCCTTGAGTTTAACACACCATTCCAATAATTGCCCATCTGTGGTGAATTAATAATTTGATTTGATTTTTGCACTTTTGGCAGAAGGCTGGGATAGTATTTTTGACCATTCCTTCTGGATCAGATCCTCACGCTGCAGGTCTTTGTTGCGGGGGGGTGTCTTGGTGGGGGAGTGCTGAGGTTTAGGTGCTCCCGATATTCACAGAGTTGCTGAAGACCGACTGCCCCCCCCCCCCTTTTATCTCAAAATGCGGCATTTTCCACCCTCGTCGTCTTCGCTGATGAATTCCCCCCCCTGACCTCGCTTCCCTCCCGAATGTACAGAGTCCCAGATGGGACCAATAATACCTGCGGAACCTTTCCCCTATCCGCCCGGGAGTCTGTTCCACCTGTCAGTCGGTTTCTGCGCACACCCTTACGAGAGCCAGGCCTCCAGGTATGGTCCAGGAGAGCGAAGAGGCCGACAGTCCTTGATGGATATTCAAGCTTGATTAAAGAGATTGGTTTGATGGAGCGTCTCGATGGGGGGGGGGGGGGGGGGGGGGGGGGGGACGCAAGAAGCAGAATGGTTTAGGGAGGAAATTCCTCAGCTGGGGGTCCCAGGCGGCTGACGGCACCGCTGCCAATGACGGGGCGATAAAAATGGGGGGGGGGGGGGTGGTCAAGAGGTCAGATTGGGGCAGCGCAGGGAATGTGGACGGTTGGTGAAGGAGGTTGGAGGGACAGGGGCCAGGGAGAGATTTGAAAACAAGGACGAGAATCTCTTGCATGGAAAGAGATGCCGGGTGACTGCACTGCACGAGTTTGAGGCCAGATTCAGCTCACACCATCTGATGAGTTGGCGGGGAACGCATGCAGCAGGGGCTGGTTTAGCACACTGGGCTAAATCGCTTGCTTTGAAAGCAGGCCAGCAGCACGGTTCGATTCCCGTAACAGCCTCCCCGAACAGGCGCCAGAATGTGGCGACTAGGGGCTTTTCACAGTAACTTCATTTGAAGCCTACTCGTGACAATAAGCGATTTTCTTTTCATTTCATTTCATGCCCGCTGATTCTGACAGGCCCGATGACATTTTACAGTCTAACGAGCTCCGATTGGCAGAAGGTGGCACTTCAATGCGTCACCATCTACCCCAATCAGAAGGGGGTTTCTGATGGACGCGCCCCTAACTCCCCCTCCCCTAACCCCCCCTCCCCTTCCCCATCCGAAATATTGAACTTTGCACCCCCCCACCCCAATCTAATCACCCACCCTGAAGTGGCCATTTTAGTGCTTTAATAATAATAATCTTTATTAGTGTGACAAGTAGGCTTACATTAACACTGCAATGAAGTTACTGTGAAAAGCCCCTAGTTGCCACATTCCGGCGCCTGTTCGGGTGCACAGAGGGAGAATTCAGAATGTCCCCATTCACCGAACAAGCACGTCTTTCGGGACTGTGGGAGGAAAGCGGAGCGCCCGGAGGAAACCCACGCCGACACGGGGAGAACGTGCAGACTCCGCACAGACAGTGACCCAAGCCGGGAATCGAACCCGGGACCCTGCTGCTGTGAAGCGACAGTGCTAACCACTGTGCTACCGTGCCGCCCAATGGGGCATGGTCGGGTTCCCGGAGGGAATCACATCCGTTCAGTTTTACACTACACCCCCCCCTGCTGAGGGGGGGGTTAGACTGTAAAATTCTGGCCTTGACCTCTTCAACTCTGAATTTTGCTCCCCAGGGTTGGCGTCTGAAGGCCTTGATTAGATTAATCCCTTGTCATCCTTCCCAAAACCCCATTAAATTTGCTTTGTGTTATTGATCCCTCTCCTCGATAGTGTTGGGCTTTACTCTGCAATGCAGAGCTTAACATTTAAATTATTAAGTGGGGAAAGAAAATGTGACAGTTTTTCACTTGAGTATTAATGAAAATGGGAGCAATAAAGCCAGTTGTCATGGTTACCATGATAAAGCCACAATCTGCCTCTTGGCAAACACAGGATGTGGCCCATCTTAATGTTCACGCGTTGGTCTCCGTTTACAGGAGTCAGTGGTCTGTTTAAAGAGACTGATCTCTGGTTTTTGAACACCCAACTTCGCAATGCACAACCACCAGTCTATCAATAAGTTGACTGTAACATGCTGTTAATGCCAGACCAGGGAGCTATGATCAATAGATCTGCAGCGAATTGAGGAGCTGAACATACTCTTAAAGCTGAGGAAGAGACCATTTGATCCATCTAGTCCATACTGGCTCTTTTGAAGAGCAGTCCAGTTGGTCCTACTCCCCTTCATTTAATTTTACAGCATTTATCCAATCCCTTTTTTGTAGGCCGCTATAGAGTCTGTATCCACCACCCTTTCCGAGTCTGACCACTCCTTGCATGAAAAGGTCTTTCCACGTGTTGCCTCCGATTATTGTGCCAATCACCTTTGACCTGTGCCCTCTCGTCATCCACACTTAGCCGTTCCTCAGCTTCGCTGATGCTTCAGACCAGGTTAGGTGAGTTGAGTTTGTTGGCTGTTGCTGAGGTACTGGCGCACCTTAAGTAAGGTGTGGGCGATCACCGAGAACGATGGGAGATATGGCCCAATTTCTCTCTTTGGTCTTGGGCGTTGGGCTGTTGGGCCTGTGGTCTACAGATTAATCTGCTGGTACTTTTCAAAGGGAATTGGATCAATACTTGCAAGGAAACATTTTCAATGGCCATGGCCGTGTGATGAAGCACACAGCTCTTTGAAGGACTGGCAGGGATTGAGTGGGCCAAATGGTCTTTTCTTGAGCTGTAACGTGTGATCCTAGAAGGTCATTAATTCCAAAGATCCTAAGCTGTTGTGGTATCCATGACAGTTCATGATTTATCTAACCCAAATTTGTTGCCCATTTATTATGTCCCTCACCTAGATAACTACCTTACTTCCTTTTTTAAATATCTCCCATTGTCTGTTTCCTTCTGGCTCACTGCGAACTGTGGTTTCACAGACCTTAGCGTGAGAGACTTCCACCTTCAATTGCAGTCATTCAAATCTACTGCCAGGGCAGTCTCAAACCCAGCTACTTTTGTTTGCATCTCTTAGAACATACAGTGTAGGCAGCACGGTGGCCTAGTGGTTAGCACAACTGCCTCACGGCGCTGAGGTCCCAGGTTCGATCCCGGCTCTGGGTCACTGTCCGTGTGGAGTTTGCACATTCTCCCCGTGTCTGCGTGGGTTTCAGCCCCACAACCCAAAGATGTGCAGAGTAGGTGGATTGGCCATGCTAAATTGCCCCTTAATTGGAAAAAATAATTGGGTAATCTAAATTTATAAAAAAAAAGAAGAACATACAGTGTAGAAGGAGGCCATTTGGCCCATCAAGTCTGCACCGACCCACTTAAGCCCTCACTTCTACCCGATCCCCGTAACCCAATAACCCCTCCTAAACTTTTTGGTCACTAAGGGCAATTTATCATGGCCAATCCACCTAACCTGCACGTCTTTGGACTGTGGGAGGAAACCGGAGCACCCGGAGGAAACCCACGCAGACACGGGGAGAACGTGCGGACTCCGCACAGACAGTGACCCAGCGGGGAATCGAACCTGGGACCATGGCGCTGTGAAGCCACAGTGCTAACCACTGTGCTACCGTGCTGCTCTTCGCGGTAATTTCTGCCTTGGAGGCGCGAGTGTCAGAAGGATTTTCAGGCTGATTAACAACCCGTTGAACTGCTTCACGGACTCGCCTTGCATGGCTATCGAGTCGCGATCTGGGCCGTGAACCCAGGCCAGGCTAAACTCTAGCCGAGGTCATTTGAAGAGAGTGACGTTGCACTGCGACTCGTACGTCAATGATTAGCTAGTACGCCAAGATCGAGTCCTCCGTTTCTTGAAGAGCTTCCAAAATAGTTGCCCCGTTTTCTATATTCCCGTATTCAAACTTCCTTTGTTGACGAGAGAGACAGAGGGTAACTTCAAGCAAGATTGTCGAATCGAGAACCTTCTGTTTGCTTCGAGGTGTTGGCTATAATGGAACGCATTTCACTCAAAATCCAATGGACCTGTTGAATTTCATCCTGGGAGGTTGGGTTTGGAGGGGGCGTTTTTGGGCTTGTTACCTATACATGGGAAACTCATTTCACCCTTAGTTAATGGTTGGTTTGCTGTGCAGTTTAGGAAGACCTCTGTAGGGGAGGAAGGGGGAGAAATTGAGCCTGTGAGATTGTCTGCAAAACATCCTACTCCTTACCCACCCTGCCCTTCATTTCTGATCAAAAAACCGTTAATCCGGATTGCAATTGGGATTTAACACTGGCAGAGATTTGAAGAACAACAAGAAGGTAACTGTTGAGTTGAAGGATAGAGAATGCCTCTCTCGTTTATACCCTTGGGCAGGAGGTTAATCACGTTCGGGTTTTATTTTTTGGGGGGGGGGTCTGTTCGAGATCTGGGCCTTTGCGATCACAAAAGCTGTTGGGTAGGCGGACGTTGCTAAGGGAAATGGAGCATTTCGAAGTCTGGCAGCTGACTAGGCCCGACAATTGCTTGGCAGTAAATGGCCAAAAAAAAGGTTTATACAAGATTGAGCCCAGCACCACCTCACTTTGTTAACTTTACTCCAAGAAGCCACGTGCTCCGTCCCTCCCCCGAAACCCGAGGTGGCAAAATCTCTAATCCAGAAGAATCCAAGGTACGGATATTCAGACCGACCGACCCTTCAGCTGAACAGCACATTCCCTAATTCCAACTCTTTTTTTTTGTTTTAAAGTATTCCTCAACTCCACCCAATGACAATGCCTCCCCAGATCAGCTACATTCCAACAAATCCCCACATGTTCTGAAATAATTACAAGCAGTTTATACATCTTTATTGCTGTTTTGTGTTCAAAGTACCAGTAATATATTGCATTAAATTAATTATGTTTCGATGAATCTTAACTTTGCTGAGGATGACAAGCTGCCGGGGCAGGGATGAAACCTTTGGCGGCGTTTCTCGCCTTTTAAGCAAATGGGGTACCCCCTATCTCCACTAGAAACTGGGGTACCGCGCTCGGGCGCGCCGGTGGACTATTTGGCCGTGAAGGGCGTCACAAACCGAAGTCCACCCCAACTGTGGCAACGGGAGTCAGTCCGGCTGTGATGAGGAACAGATTCCGCCTCCTGCCAACCTTCGCCCCACTCCCCCCCCCCCCCCCCCCCCCACCCCCATTTCAAACGGTGCAGGGTTCTGAAGGTCAACCTCCAGGACTCTGTGGTGTGCGGCGCGGGAGAACAAGAAATTACCGGGACATTTAAAAAGATTGTTTTCAAAATTCTGTTTGACCATTTCACTTTATCAGACGTGAATATACTGAAAATTGAAGGGGTGGGAGCGAGTCAGTTTGGATGGCAGTCAACAGATCTTCCAATTGGGTAATGAGTCTTTTTGCTTTCCGATTGGTGGAGGAAGGCCTGACGTCACAAGCACGGACGTGTTGGCTGAGAAATGGCTGGAGGGCGTGGCGGGGAGGGGGGGGGGGGGGGGGTAAGCCATGTGATGGGGACTCCAGGAATACAGTTGAACGCAGTTGGCAGCCCTGGTTCCTGAGTGCCAGAGAGTTGTCCGCTTTGTGAGCTGCCTGTGTCCAGGAACCAGCTCCTGTACCAGCCCTTGTGGCACCCTCTTGGGGGTTACAGTGGGAACCTGGCCCCTGTGCGGGAGCAAATGTTGCCTCGTGGGATTTTAACTTAATGCCAAATTCTTATTTTATATGTATTAATATATATTTTAAATAGTTACGTTTATTAAGCTGTAAGTAATATTACCAAACATTGTTATAGCCAGGAAGGGGGGGGGGGGGGGGGGGGGGGGCTGGGGGGGGGGCTGGGGGAATCTGATCTAAAGAGATTGTCGCACCTTTTGAGAAATTGTGTCTCCGCCCAAAGGCGGAGGATGGAATCCAACCTTCACATCGCACAGCTTCTAATTATTTATTACTGGGACAAAACACCCACCGTATCTTTTGTATCTAGCACTTGGCCGGATGATGGGATACCCGGTGGAATGATGGGATACCCGGTGGAATGATGGGATACCCGGTGGAATGATGGGGTACCCGGTGGAATGATGGGGTACCCGGTGGAATGATGGGGTACCCGGTGGAATGATGGGATACCCGGTGGAATGATGGGGTACCCGGTGGAATGATGGGATACCCGGTGGAATAATGGGGTACCCGGTGGAATGATGGGATACCCAGCAGGATGGTTGGATACCCGGTGGAATGATGGGATACCCGGCAGGATGGTTGGATACCCGGTGGAATGATGGGATACCCGGTGGAATGATGGGATACTCGGTGGAATGATGGGATACTCGGTGGAATGATGGGGTACCCGGCGGAATGATGGGGTACCCGGTGGAATGATGGGATACCCGGTGGAATGATGGGATACCCGGCAGGATGGTTGGATACCCGGTGGAATGATGGGATACCCGGTGGAATGATGGGATACCCGGCAGGATGGTTGGATACCCGGCAGGATGGTTGGATTCCCGGCAGGATGGTTGGATACCCGGCAGGATGGTTGGATTCCCGGCAGGATGGTTGGATACCCGGCAGGATGGTTGGATTCCCGGCAGGATGGTTGGATTCCCGGCAGGATGGTTGGATTCCCGGCAGGATGGTTGGATTCCCGGCAGGATGGTTGGATACCCGGCAGGATGGATTCCCGGCAGGATGGTTGGATTCCCGGCAGGATGGTTGGATACCCGGCAGGATGGTTGGATTCCCGGCAGGATGGTCGGATACCCGGCAGGATGGTTGGATACCCGGCAGGATGGTCGGATACCCGGCAGGATGGTTGGATTCCCGGCAGGATGGTCGGATTCCCGGCAGGATGGTCGGATTCCCGGCAGGATGGTTGGATACCCGGCAGGATGGTCGGATACCCGGCAGGATGGTTGGATTCCCGGCAGGATGGTTGGATTCCCGGCAGGATGGTTGGATTCCCGGCAGGATGGTTGGATACCCGGCAGGATGGTCGGATACCCGGCAGGATGGTTGGATTCCCGGCAGGATGGTTGGATTCCCGGCAGGATGGTTGGATACCCGGCAGGATAGTTGGATTCCCGGCAGGATGGTTGGATTCCCGGCAGGATGGTTGGATTCCCGGCAGGATGGTTGGATTCCCGGCAGGATGGTTGGATACCCGGCAGGATAGTTGGATTCCCGGCAGGATGGTTGGATTCCCGGCAGGATGGTTGGATTCCCGGCAGGATGGTCGGATTCCCGGCAGGATGGTTGGATTCCCGGCAGGATGGTTGGATTCCCGGCAGGATGGTTGGATTCCCGGCAGGATGGTTGGATACCCGGCAGGATGGTCGGATACCCGGCAGGATGGTTGGATTCCCGGCAGGATGGTTGGATACCCGGCAGGATGGTTGGATTCCCGGCAGGATGGGGTACCCGGCAGGATGGTTGGATCCCCGGCAGGATGGTCGGATTCCCGGCAGGATGGTTGGATTCCCGGCAGGATGGTTGGATTCCCGGCAGGATGGTTGGATACCCGGCAGGATGGTTGGATTCCCGGCAGGATGGGATACCCGGCAGGATGGTTGGATCCCCGGCAGGATGGTCGGATTCCCGGCAGGATGGTTGGATTCCCGGCAGGATGGTTGGATTCCCGGCAGGATGGTCGGATTCCCGGCAGGATGGTTGGATACCCGGCAGGATGGTTGGATTCCCGGCAGGATGGTCGGATTCCCGGCAGGATGGTTGGATCCCCGGCAGGATGGTCGGATTCCCGGCAGGATGGTTGGATTCCCGGCAGGATGGTTGGATTCCCGGCAGGATGGTTGGATTCCCGGCAGGATGGTTGGATACCCTTGGTGGTTGTTCACAGTCTCCTCCGGGGACCTGCCTCTTAATTACTATCCGCAGTGCGGCTGTATTGTGTCAGGATTCCCTCTTAACGAAGAGGGGAAAATTTGCGGAACCTCCCAAAATGTCGTCACGGGCCCCGTTTTTTTTTTCAAACACACCTCTCTGCCCTTCACAATAATGGTACAAGTTATCTCTGGTCCTGGGACCAGGCCAGACTTGGCCCTCCTTTTAACTCCCTTTGCACTATCTCTGGCTAGAACTGGAAGCTAACGTTGGACCCAACTGACGGTATTCCAAGACGGCGGCTCCTCTACGAGTTGGACCGGGTACCCCATCATTCCACCGGGTACCCCATCATTCCACCGGGTATCCCATCATTCCACCGGGTACCCCATCATTCCACCGGGTATCATTCCACCGGGTACCCCATCATTCCACCGGGTACCCCATCATTCCACCGGGTACCCCATCATTCCACCGGGTATCCCATCATTCCACCAGTTAGACATTCCCTGTGATTCTACAATCCTCGAAGCGGAGTTGTCATCAAATCCTGGAGCAAACAAAGCCATTCAGCCCATCTGGTCTGAGCGTGACCAAAAACAGAAAATGCTGCAGAATCTCAAGGGGGTCTGACAGCGTCTGTGGAGAGAGAAGGGAGCTAACGTTTCGAGTCTGGATGACTCTGTGGCCGAGACCCAGCTGTCAAGCCTGCTCCGATCATCCAGTATTTTCTGTTTTTGTTGCAGATTCCAGCGTGCTCCGGGATTGTCCCTGGAGTCTCCGGCGATTTAGATTTCCGGGGACCCCTCCCACACCCCCACCCCACCACCTTGAAGGACATCACAAACCTATATCCACCCCACAATTAGGGATTGATATTTCTTTTTCAAATGAAAGCTATACAAGACGGTAGCTTCCAACTCCGGTTCCACACAGTTTTTCAAAAGCTGGAATTTTTGGTGAACCTGTGGCGAATATTTCATATTCTTTAAACTTCTTATTCCGAGTTTAATCATGTCGATTTGAGTCAATGTGACCGAGTACTGTATTCGAGGCACTGCAGGGTAACTTGTGATAAGACCCTGAGTTGATCTTCGGTGGTGAAAATGGCCTGTGTCGTTTTAACAGTCGGACATCTTTATCTGGTTTCAGAGTTTATTCAGAGATGAGATTCAATAAACTGATTTACCACAGAACACCACGGGCTGACTTCTTATTGTTCATTTGCCTTCTTCCAGTTTTCAAACATCTCATTCAGCACGGTAGCACAGTGGTTAGCACTATGGCTTCACAGCGCCAGGGTCCCGGGTTCAATTCCGACCTCGGGTCACTGTCTGTGCGGAGCCTGCACGTTCTCCCCCGTGCCTGCGTGGGTTTCCTCCGGGTGCTCCGGTTTCCTCCCACAGTCCAAAGATCGCCTATGCTTAATTGCCCCTTGGTGTCCAAACAAGGTTAGGTGGGGTTTCGGGGATAGGGTGGATGTGTGGGGATAGGTAGAGTGCAGACTCGATGGGCCGAATGGCCCCCATCTGCACTGTAAATTTTCTAATTCCGCTCCTGAAGATGAGAGATACGCCAAGCATTGAAATAAGTGCTCAGCAGGTCAGGCAGCACCTGTGGAGAGAGTCCCTCATTATTGACCCTTCGGGGGGAGGGGGGGGGGGGGTGGTATGGAGGGGGCAGTGGTTAGCACTGCTGCCTCACGGCACCGAGGACCCGGGTTCGATTCCGGCCCCGGGTCACTGGTCCGTGTGAAGCTTGCACATTCTCCCCATGTCTGTGTGGGTCTCACCCCCCACACACAACCCAAAGATGTTGCAGGGTAGAGGTGCACGGGGAGAGAATGCAGGTGGATTGGCCAGGCTAAATTGCCCTTAATTGGAAAAAATAATTGGCTACTCTAAATTTATATTTTTAAAAACTCACCCTTCAGCTAAGGGGAGCAGCTACATCCTATCCGCCCCTCATAACCTTCCACATCTCAAATCAGGCCTCACTTCGGCCTACTCTGCTCTGTTGTAGACAAGTGCCTTATGCCCAGAAACACGCAAATCTCCTCCCACCTGACTTCATCTCATTGCATCACCCCATCCTCCTATTCCTTCACCAACTTGGCCCCTACATCCCATCTCTACCGCTCACCTCGGCCTCTCCCTGTGGGAGCGAGTCCCACATTCCCCCCCCCGCAACCTGGTTCTGGGCTCCACAAGTTCAAAGGTCTTCTTCACATCTACCTCCTCAAACCCTTGCACAATTTTAAAGGCCTCTTGTCAGAGAATTTACAATGCAGAAGGAGGCCATTCGGCCCATCGAGTCTGCACCGGCCCTTGGAAAGAGCACCCTACCTAAGCCCACACCTCCACCCTAACCCCGTAACCCGGCAACCCCACCTAACGTTTTGGGACACGAAGGGGCAATTTCTCACGGCCAATCCACCTAACCTGCACATCTTTGGATTTGTGGGAGGAAACCGGAGCACCCGGAGGAAACCCACGCAGACACGGAGGAGAACGTGCAGACTCCGCACAGACAGTGACCTAAGCCGGGAATCGAACCTGGGAACCTGGAGCTGTGAAGCCACAGTGCTAGCCACTGCCTCTTTTCCAGAGAAATGTCGCTGTTGACATTTAATCGCTCCTGCCTTCCACCATATACTAGACTTCCCCAATACTGTTGTTATTGGCATTTACAAATTGGGGGCCTCTCTTGTTCATGAACCCCAGAAAGCCAGCACACAGGAGCGGACGCTAATGGGGAAGGCAAATAGAAAGCTGGCTTTTATTTCAAAGGGGGCTGAAGTATAAAAGTGAAGAGGTTTCGCTGCAAGTGTACAATGTACCAGTGAGGCCACATTTAGAATACAGGGCACAGTCTCAGTGCCCTTATTTAAGGGAAGATATATTATCACTGGAGGCAGTTACAGAGGAGGTTTACTGGGATGGCCCCGCAGATGGAGGGACTGCCAGACGAGGAAAGATTAAACAGCTTGGGTCTGTCCACCTCGGAGATGAGGAGAATGAGACGGCATATGATTGAAGCAGATCAGATTCTGAGGGGTAAATGTTGGGGGGATGTTTCCGCCCGTGGGAGAGTGTAGGACGCAGAAGGCGGAGTCGCAGAATAAAGGGGAAGCTCAATAAGACGGATCTGAGGAAGATTTGCGTCTCTCAAAGAGCGGAATATGTGGCGGCTGAAACCGTCAACATTTTCCCGGCTAAGATCAAGATGTAGCCAGGGTGGCGTGGTGGGAGTGGGGGAGGGGATTGGGATGGGGTGGGGAGGTTGGGGACATGTGTGGGGGGTGAGTGAGTGTGGGGGGGGCGAGTGAGTGAGAGTGTGGGGGGGGTGAGTGAGTGTGGGAGTGTGAGGGGAGTGGGAGAGTGAGTGAGAGGGTAAGGGAGGGTGGGAGAGTGAAACGAAAGGGAAAATGCTGGAAAATCTCAGCAAATCTGGCAGCATCTGTAGGGAGAGAAAAGAGCTAACCTTTCGAGTCCGATGACTCTTTGTCAAAGCTAACAGCCGGAGAGAGTGGGAAATATTTATACTGTGGAGTAGGAATGAAAGATGAGTCGTAGCCACAGAAACTCGGGGGTGGAAGGGTGGGTGAGCGAGAGTGTGAGGGAGGTGTGAGTCCTGATTCTGCCCTCCGCGGGATTCTCCGTGCGATTGCGATTCCTGATCTTCACGTTGGGCAGCAGAGAATCCCGGCCCAGGTCTTGCTGCACTTGGACATGTCACAATCAGTGACTTAAAACGACACCGCGGCAGATTTAATGGAAACAGGCTCTGCTCTCAAAGCAGCCACACGTCCTGCACTTGGGACTGAAGTCCTGGGGAGTTTATAGTCACATCCTCTCTCGGTGGGGAGCTCACTGTTTGTCGGTTTGTGTGGTTAACCTCCCCAATCTTCCAGTTGCCAAAATAAAGACAGAGAAGAGGTTTTTGCTCGAAAAGCAACGGGTGAGTCACGTCTGTGCAAAATGTTAAAACAACCTCAAAAAACAGGAAATTGTGAAGCACACTTTGAAGGTCTGAACGAGAGAAGCAGAGCTAATGTTAAGCTCTCTTTTTCTCTTTCCCTTTCCTCTTTTTCTCTTTCTCCCCTCCCTGCCTCCCTCCACACTCTCTAACAAACAATATTAGGTGTGGACCATTGGACGAAGAACCTTCTGAGATCTTCACTGTCCTCCAATCCAGGTCTCTTGCACATCCGCCATTTTAATCTTCCATCGTTGGTGGATAACTGTTCCTAAGTGCAGTCTCCATGACAGTGCCTTGACTAATCAGAATCCACTTGTCAACCCTCTTCTCATGCAGTATCAATTGTTGTTCCCTTTGCGATTTGGTTTTCTTGTGAGTCTGATGAGTGAAAGATGAAAAACTTCAACAGCACGTGTCTTTTGTCCGTATTACAAAAGTAAATGATTAATTTGTGCCCGAAATAGAGGTATTATATTCTAAACATTAATGCTACAAGAAAGCGTGTTTGTTTGAAACATTATAATATGTCCTAAAATTATCACAATGTTCTTCTTCGAAGAAACTATTACTTATCTTTGATAGACACAAATCAAAACAGAAATCAACAGGAGTGTAGCTTCCAACCTTTGCTCAAAAAACAGCCTGCTCAATCTGGGTAGTAGGCTGGTAAATGAATGAGGAAGTGGATTATTCAGTATTATTACTGTTTAGTTAATTATGCAAGATATGGGAACAATGTAGTCAGGAAGTCATAGATGTTTTATGAGGCTTTAATGCATTAAATATTAACTTTAATAATTAATGATGTTTGATTGCAGTAATGCTGAGTCTACATGGTATGATATCCACCACCTTCTCTATAACCCAAACTCCATGGTTTCCAGCGTGTTTGACACAATGACCCGGCCTCAACCAACGCTTGAAAAATAACTTATCTCGTGGCTATCTGGGGGATCTCACTGTGTAAATTTGCTGCTGCGTGCTTCATGTAATGATTACACTTCATAAATGTACCCTGTAGTCCGTGTCTACTTTGGGACTGTCTGTGATCACGAGGGCGCGAAATGGGGGCGGCACGGTGGCTCAGTGGTTAGCACTGCTGCCTCACGGCGCCGAGGACCAGGGTTCGATCTCGGCTCTGGGTCTCTGTCCGTGTGGAGTTTGCACATTCTCCCCGTGTCTGCGTGGGTTTCGCCCCCACAACCCAAAGATGTGCAGGGTAGGTGGATTGGCCACGCTAAATTGCCCCTTAATTGGGAAAAAAAAGAATTGGGCTCGCTCAATTCTCCCCTCAATGGTCCCTTCCTGTGGGGCTGGTTTAGCACAGGGCTAAAGAGCTGGTTTTTAAAGCAGGCAAAGGCAGGCCAGCAGCACGGGTTCAATTCCCGTACTGTCATAATATACACCAGCATATCATGGTGCAGACACACACCGATGGACACACACACACAGGGACCAATCAACATGTACAAACACCGCAGCCAATCACCAGTTAGAATACACACACTATAAAGGCAGAGGGCACCACGGTTCCCGCTCATTCTGGGTGCTGCCTCTCAGTGTAACAGGAACTCATCCAGCCCAGCACAGACTCTCACCACGTGCTGAGAGAATCAACTGATTCGGACAAGGCTTAGGTCTCTAGTTTAAGTTAGCATCAATTAGACCCACAGTCATCGTGTGTTAGTTAGTTAGAAATAGTTAATAAAAGGGCAGCACGGTGGAACAGTGGTTAACAGTGTTGCCTACGGCGCTGATGACCCGGGTTCGAATCCCGGCCCTGGGTCACTGTCCGTGAGGAGTTTGCACATTCTACCCGTGTCTGCGTGGGTCTCACCCCCACAACCCAAAAAAGATGTGCAGGGTAGGTGGATTGGCCACACTAAATTGCCCCTTAATTGGAAAAAATAATTGGGTACTCTAAATTTAAAAAAAAAGAAATAGTTAATAAAATTGAGTTGAACCTTCATCAGTGTTGGAAGTGTCTGTTCATCTCTCACATCTACACTAGCCAACACTTCACGTACCAGCCTCCCCGAACAGGCGCCGGAATGTGGCGACTAGGGGCTTTTCACAGTAACTTCATTTGAAGCCGATTTGTGACAATAAGCGATTTTCATTTCATTTTCATTTCACCTAAGTCTGGAATTTAGAATTCTCGGCCTTGCATTCCAGTCCCTCCCTCTCACCCTTGACCTTTCTCTAACATTCCCCCCCCCCCCCTCACCGTTCTGACATACTCATTTGATAACTGCCCTAGTAGTTGGTTGTTCAGTGTCATGTTCTGCCTGATAACTTTCCTGTGACATGTTTCCTCTGTTTCCTGTTTCCTCTGGGACATTTGAGCACATGAAAGGCGCTATCAGAATGAAAGTTGTTGCTGGGTCCCCCTAATTAATTCACTTTTCCCTCCCTGTGCAGCAAACCTGTTCAAATTAAATTGCAAGAAGTCTTACAACACCAGGTTAAAGTCCAACAGGTTTGATTCAAACACGAGCTTTCGGAGCGTAGCTCCTTCCTCAGGTGAATGGCGAGGTACCTCGCCATTCACCTGAGGAAGGAGCAGCGCTCCGAAAGCTCGTGTTTGAATCAAACCTGTTGGACTTTAACCTGGTGTTGTAAGACTTCTTACTGTGCTCACCCCAGTCCAACGCCGGCATCTCCACATCAAATTAAATTGTGACACTCTCTTTAGTTTGGATTGATAAAGATCAGGAAAGCCTATTTGTGTTGGTCTCAATGCTGTTCATCTTGGAGTTGGTAATGGTCGGCAATAAAAATCCCCAGTTGCATGCCTACCTACCCCTTCAGTCCATCCACCAAATGTTTATCGGAAATTGAAGTCTCCAGACTCTAATTGCTGTCGAGGCTAAAACCTTCAAATGGACCTAAACTGGGTGTTTTATTATCTAATTAACCCTGACCCTGGGAGGCAGATGATTAGCGGGCACTATCTTTGCAAACCTCCAAACATGTAGCAGGAACAAATCGCCCTCAGCCTTAAGCTCAATTCACAGAGTTGCCAACTCATTGGATTCGCCTCGCGTCCGCAGAAATGAAGGATTAATCTCCCAGACACTGCAAAAACAAAGGCTGTGAGAAAGAAAAATCACAGGGGCGTTCACAACATGAATTTGGTATTGTCGGGGGAAAAGACACAGGCTGTCGAAGCTTTTCATTTTGCACTCATCAGGTCAGATGCAACAATACCAAATTTCAAAAGGAGCAACAATTTGTGTCACGTGAGAAAATTGCTGATTGGTTGGCTAGTCAACCCGGAGTGGTTGGGATGTTGCTATGCAGCATGCACCGGGGAACTAATGTCCCCCTGCACTTTTGTTTAATTTACAAAAGGTGCAACGCCTGGACAAGTTCCTTTTGTCTGAAGAGGACAGGTCCCTGCAGATGAATGTAAGTAGCTTCCAGCAAGTGTGTCACAATGCCGGCCCGATCGGCCGTCTTAGAATGGTTGTTGTTGTAATCCTTAGCACACTTGGGATTGTTCAGCAAGTCCCATCGCGGAATAATGGTGGTTAGCATCAATGCTTCACAGCTCCAGGGTCCCAGGTTCGATTCCCGGCTGGGTCACTGTCTGTGTGGAGTCTGCACGTCCTCCCCGTGTGTGCGTGGGTTTCCTCCGGGTGCTCCGGTTTCCTCCCACAGTCCAAAGATGTGCGGGTTAGGTGGATTGGCCATGCTAAATTGCCCGTAGTGTAAGGTTAATGGGGGGATTGTTGGGTTACGAGTATACGGGTTACGTGGGTTTAAAGTAGGGTGATCATTGCTCGGCACAACATCGAGGGCCGAAGGGCCTGTTCTGTGCTGTACTGTTCTATGTTCTATGTTCTATGTTCTAATGCGAGAACAAATTCATTTGACTTTGTGTTAATTTAGTCGAATATTGTAAGATCAGTGTTTTTCAAATCTTTTTCGGGGGGGCCCATTTTACCGGCCGACCTTCGCGACGCACGGCAGTCGAACTTCGCCACCCACCATTTTCACTGACCTTTAATGCGACAGGTGAGCCTGCTTGGTCCTCGCGATCTCACTTGCTTTGTCAGTCAATGTTACGTTTCGGTATGGGTTGTTCACCAGAGGTCCTGGAGCTCACACCAGCACTGCTGTGTCCTGCTGTGGACTCTCCTGTGCAGCTCTCCCCTCAGATTCAGTTGTGAGATTGTGACCTGTTTGTTTCTCTTCCTTAGTCGAAAAAGATCCCTCTTCAGTTCTTCACGCAGTCCTGGTGCTTGCTTGCTGGCAGCTACAAAACAGAGGAAGCTCTCCTCAGTAATTCCACGGCCAGAGTACGCAATGTCAGTGTCCCGGGCGCGCGATCTGCTCACTGCTGGAGCCTCTGGCGGGAAGAGGAATCGATTAAAAAAGAAGTTCTGCTCCTGAAACTGTGCGCTGACGAGCGGAGGAGGTGGTCTGTTCCGCTGGGCCCCAGGCCTGCGGGCCTAGGGCCCCAGGCCTGCGCGGGACAGCTAACATTCTTGAAAGCCGGCATTTCTAGAAGCCGGCTGCGGCCATAGGGCACTTCTTCCCACAATCGGGAACGCCGCGACCGATCGCTCCATGACCCTCCCGCCCGCAGACCCTGAGTTTTAAGATGACTGCTGTGGACGAGCGAGAAAATAAATGTCGTCAGAGTCCCAGAGCAACCGCTCTCCCCTTCGAGGAAGAGCTGAAGCTGAGGGTCACCACACCTCAGGTGAGGGGTAAGATTGAGAAGGTTGGGGGAGGAGGAGGGGGGGGGTTGTTGCCATTCGGCCCCTCTAGTCTGTGAGGTTCCATGTGAGCCTCCTCCTGCCTTACTCCATATTTACCCCATCAGCAGATTCCCTCCTCCCTCTTGCTTTCCCTCGAATGTATCGAGTCCCACAATCTCACCACCCTCTGGGCAAAGAGCGTTCCCCGGAATTCCGCCCTGAACGTGGGTGGGGGGGGGGCTCTGGCGGAGAAACGCGACAGGAGTCCAATCTCAGCAAGTCTATTATTTTGTGTGAAACGTGCAGCTGGTTTGGAATGCCCCCTGCTGCCCAGCAGAGGAATGGCGGGCAGACACTCTCGACCATCCTGAAAATCACCTTGCTCAGGAGGCCCATCGGCCCACATTGCCCGTACTGGCCCTTTCGAAAGAAACATCCCATTACTCCTGGAGAGTCTCAGACCGGCGCAGGGTCAGTGTGCAGTCGATCCGAGACATCGGAAGCAGACAACACTCGGCCATACCGCTCCCCTCTAACGTTTTACTGCCGTTTTATGACGGGTTGATTTGCATTCATTTCCTAATATGTAGGATTCTCTTTTTTTTAAAACTATTTTCCACTTTTCTGGAATGATGGTGAGGGTAATAAGGGAGAATATTGTGTTAATGAAAGAAATGTAATTATGGATACAAAGGGACAGAGCAGCACTGCCTCTGAAACAACACACTGCCTCCCCCAGATGACCCAGCCACAACAAGGGGGCACTCGGAAAGCCATTATACAAGACCGATTGGAGGGGGGCTCCTAACTTCCCCATCAAGCCTACCCCCAAACAGAAGGGCTCAAACAACTCAGAGGCATAGCACACACACTCACATTTCAACAAGTTGAGCAAGGATTAACCAACCACACCCAGGCATGTACCACCACGCATTTCCTCCCAACCCAATAGCTCCACAAACACCAACCACAAAAAGGAAAGACTCAGGCGGAACCCAGTCCTCTCCCGGATACATGAGCTGCCTGGGCCGTCGAAGGAGATGACCGTGGATTCTCAAAACTCAAAGCGACAAATAAAGGCTAAATAAAAGCCCAGTACGATTGGCCCTCGCCGGGGGGCACCGCCCGCTCTCGCCGGGGGCACCGCGGACCCTCACCGGGGGCACCGCGGACCCTCACCGGGGGCACCGCGCCCTCTCACCGGGGGCACCGCCTGCCCTCGCCGGGGGCACCGCCCACACTCGCCGGGCGCCCTCACCGGGGGCACCGCGCCCTCTCACCGGGGACACCGTGCTCTCACCGGGAACACCGCGCTCTCACCGGGGACACCGCGTTCTCACCGGGGACACCGTGCTCTCACCGGGGACACCGCGCCCTCACTGGGGACACCACGCTCTCACCGGGGACACCGCGCTCTCACAGGGACACCGTGCCCTCACCGGGAACACCGCGCTCTCACCGGGAACACCGCGCTCTCACCGGGGACACCACGCTCTCACCGGGGACACCGCGCTCTCACAGGGACACCGTGCCCTCACCGGGAACACCGCGCTCTCACCGGGGACACCGCGCTCTCACCGGGAACACCGCGCTCTCACCGGAGACACCGCGCTCTCACAGGGGACACCGTGCCCTCACCGGGGACACCGCGCTCTCACAGGGACACCGTGCCCTCACCGGGGACACCGCGCCCTCACCGGGGACACCGCGCTCTCACAGGGACACCGTGCCCTCACCGGGAACACCGCGCTCTCACCGGGGACACCGCGCTCTCACCGGGGACACCGCGCTCTCACCGGGAACACCGTGCTCTCACCGGGGACACCGCGCCCTCACCGGGGACACCGCGCTCTCACCAGGGACACCGCTCCCTCACCGGGGACACCGCGCTCTCACCGGAGACACCGCGCTCTCACCGGGGACACCGCGCTCTCACCGGGGACACCGCGCCCTCACCGGGGACACCGCGCCCTCACCAGGGACACCGTGCTCTCACCGGGGACACCGCGCTCTCACCGGGGACACCGCGCCCTCACCGGGGACATCGCACTCTCACCGGGAACACCGCGCTCTCACCGGGGACACCGTGCCCTCACCGGGGACACTGCGCTCTCACCGGGGACATCGCACTCTCACCGGGAACACCGCGCTCTCACCGGGGACACCGCGCTCTCACCGGGGACACCGCGCTCTCACAGGGACACCGTGCCCTCACCGGGGACACCGCGCCCTCACCGGGGACACCGCGCTCTCACCAGGGACACCGTGCTCTCACCGGGGACACCGCGCCCTCACCGGGGACACCGCGCCCTCACCAGGGACACCGTGCTCTCACCGGGGACACCGCGCTCTCACCGGGGACACCGCGCCCTCACCGGGGACATCGCACTCTCACCGGGAACACCGCGCTCTCACCGGGGACACCGTGCCCTCACCGGGGACACTGCGCTCTCACCGGGGACATCGCACTCTCACCGGGAACACCGCGCTCTCACCGGGGACACCGCGCTCTCACCGGGGACACCGCGCTCTCACCGGGGACACCGCGCTCTCACCGGGGACACCGCGCTCTCACCGGGGACATCGCGCTCTCACCGGGAACACCGTGCTCTCACTGGGGACACCGTGCTCTCACCGGGGACACCGCGCTCTCACCGGGGACACCGCGCTCTCACCGGGGACACCGCGCTCTCACCGGGGACACCGCGCTCTCACCGGGAACACCGTGCTCTCACCGGGGGCACCGCGCTCTCACCGGGGACACCGCGCTCTCACCGGGGACACCGCGCTCTCACCGGGAACACCGTGCTCTCACCGGGAACACCGTGCTCTCACCGGGGACACCGCGCTCTCACCGGGAACACCGTGCTCTCACCGGGGACACCACGCTCTCACCGGGGACACCGCGCTCTCACCAGGGGCACCGCGCTCTTACCGGGGGCACCGCTCCCTCACCGGGGACACCGTGCTCTCACAGGGACACTGTGCTCTCACCGGAGACACCGCGCTCTCACAGGGACACAGTGCTCTCACCGGGGACATCGCGCTCTCACCGGGGACACCGTGCTCTCACCGGAGACACCGTGCTCTCACCGGGGACACCGCGCTCTCACCGGAGACACCGCGCTCTCACCGGGGACACCGCGCTCTCACCGGGGACACCGCGCTCTCACAGGGACACCGCGCTCTCACCGGGGACACCGCGCCCTCACCGGGGACACCGTGCTCTCACAGGGACACTGTGCTCTCACCGGAGACACCGCGCTCTCACAGGGACACTGTGCTCTCACCGGAGACACCGCGCTCTCACAGGGACACCGCGCCCTCACCGGAGACACCGCGCTCTCACAGGGACACTGTGCTCTCACCGGGGACACCGCGCTCTCACCGGGGACACCGTGCTCTCACCGGAGACACCGTGCTCTCACCGGGGACACCGCGCTCTCACCGGAGACACCGCGCTCTCACCGGGGACACCGCGCTCTCACCGGGGACACCGCGCTCTCACAGGGACACCGCGCTCTCACCGGGGACACCGCGCTCTCACAGGGACACCGCGCTCTCACCGGGAACACCGTGCTCTCACCGGGGACACCGCGCTCTCACCGGGAACACCGCGCTCTCACCGGGAACACCGCGCTCTCACCGGGGACACCGCGCCCTCACCGGGGACACCGCGCCCTCACCGGGGACACCGCGCCCTCACCGGGGACACCGCGCTCTCACCGGGGACACCGTGCCCTCACCGGGGACACCGCGCTCTCACCGGGGACACCGCGCTCTCACCGGGGACACCGTGCTCTCACCGGGGACACTGCTCCCTCACCGGGGACACCGCGCTCTCACCGGAAACACCGCGCCCTCACCGGGGACACCGCGCTCTCACACGGACACCGCGCTCTCACCGGGGACACTGTGCTCTCACCGGGGACACTGTGCTCTCACCGGGGACACCGTGCTCTCACCGGGGACACCGCGCTCTCACCGGGGACACCGCGCTCTCACCGGGGACACCGTGCCCTCACCGGGGACACCGTGCTCTCACCGGGGACACCGCGCTCTCACCGGGGACACCGCGCTCTCACCGGGGACACCGCTCCCTCACCGGGGACACCGTGCTCTCACCGGGGGCACCGCGCTCTCACCGGGGACATCGCGCTCTCACCGGGGACACCGTGCCCTCACCGGGGACACCGCTCCCTCACCGGGGACACCGTGCTCTCACCGGGGACACCGCGCTCTCACCGGGGACACCGCGCTCTCACCGGGGACACCGTGCCCTCACCGGGGACACCGCGCTCTCACCGGGGACACCGTGCCCTCACCGGGGACACCGCTCCCTCACCGGGGACACCGCGGTCCCACCGGGGACACCGCGCTCTCACCGGGGACACCGCGTCCTCACCGGGGACACCGCGCTCTCACCGGGGACACCGTGCCCTCACCGGGGACACCGCGCTCTCACCGGGGACACCGTGCCCTCACCGGGGACACCGTGCCCTCACCGGGGACACCGCTCCCTCACCGGGGACACCGCGGTCCCACCGGGGACACTGCGCTCTCACCGGGGACACCGCGCTCCCACCGGGGACACCGCGTCCTCACCGGGGACACCGCGTCCTCACCGGGGACACCGTGCTCTCACCGGGAACACCACGCTCTCACCGGGGGCACCGTGACTCACCGGGGACACCGCGCCCTCACTGGGGACAGGTCACTCTTGCTGGGGATGAGTCGCACTAATTGGGGATGATCTAACCCTATCCGCCACGTTCTCCCCGTGTCTGCGTGGGTTTCCTCCCACAGTCCAAAGATGCACAGGTTTGGCGGATTGCCGTGATAAATTGCCCTTAGGTGGAGTTGAGGGGATAGCGGGGAGGGGAATGGGTCGAGGTAAGATGCTCTTTCGGAGGGCAGGTGCAGAGTTGATGGGCTGAGTGGCCTCCACCTGCACTGTAGTGATTCTTTGATCACTTCAACGATTCAACATGCTTCTTGCTAAAACAGGATAACAAACGACCCTCGGCGTCGTGTTCAAACATCACACACCCTCGTCAGGAGAAAAGAAACAACATGAAATCAACAGGATAACGACGAGGGAATAAAGTCCAGGGTGACTGATGAAGTGCAGGATAATAACACCAACTATGTTGCTTAGAAAGGCTAAAGCCATGACGGGATCTCTCAAGAGTCCATCGAACAAAATGCCATGCCAGGGGGGACTGGGGGGGGACTGGGGGGGGGGGGGGGGGGGACTGGGGGGGGGGGGGGGGACTGGGGGGGGGACTGGGGGGGGACTGGGGGGGGGGGGGGACTGGGGGGGGGCTCCCAACATTCCCTCTGGATACTTCACAGCTCATCAAGGTGAGCACCAAAAAGCTGCACCCCGGAGCGGAGATCATCATCGGAATGGTCATCATCCCCACGCACCAGTGCGCAGGACCGCCAAACAGAAACGTCACCACTGCGTGTGGAGCCCCACCCCAGGCACCTCCAACCCTTCCATCATTCAGCGATTCTCTCCAAATTAACTAGACCCTTCATCATCGATCTCCAACCAGGACCACCCAGGGATATAGTCAAAGACATATTCCCCCCAAAAAATTATGGAATGTGCATTAGGATAAAATAAAAGATCGAAGGACCAGGAGAGGCAGATCTCGAAACTAGAGCTGCTCCCGCACACGCTTCATGTGACCCCTCCTAATTCTAAAATTCCCATCCCTGTTTTACAATCCTTCCATGAACTCAGGGCCTCCCTATCGCTGTAATGTCCCCCAGCCCAACGACTCTCCGGGATCTCTCCGCTCCTCGCCTCGGGAGCATCCCGAATTTCAATCAGGATCATCAGCGCCAAGCCTTCTGCTCCCCACCCACAGCTCGGCAATCTGCTCCCCACCCACAGCTCTGCAATCCACTCCCCACCCACAGCTCGGCAATCTGCTCCCCACCCACAGCTCGGCAATCCGCTCCCCACCCACAGCTCTGCAATCCACTCCCCACCCACAGCTCGGCAATCTGCTCCCCACCCACAGCTCTGCAATCCACTCCCCACCCACAGCTCGGCAATCTGCTCCCCACCCACAGCTCTGCAATCTGCTCCCCACCCACAGCTCTGCAATCCACTCCCCACCCACAGCTCGGCAATCTGCTCCCCACCCACAGCTCTGCAATCCACTCCCCACCCACAGCTCTGCAATCTGCTCCCCACCCACAGCTCGGCAATCTGCTCCCCACCCACAGCTCTGCACCCCACCCACAGCTCTGCAATCCACTCCCCACCCACAGCTCTACAATCTGCTCCCCACCCACAGCTCTGCAATCCACTCCCCACCCACAGCTCGGCAATCCACTCCCCACCCACAGCTCTGCAATCCACTCCCCACCCACAGCTCGGCAATCCGCTCCCCACCCACAGCTCGGCAATCCACTCCCCACCCACAGCTCGGCAATCCGCTCCCCACCCACAGCTCGGCAATCCACTCCCCACCCACAGCTCGGCAATCAGCTCCCCACCCACAGCTCTGCAATCCACTCCCCACCCACAGCTCGGCAATCCACTCCCCACCCACAGCTCGGCAATCCATTCCCCACCCACAGCTCGGCAATCCACTCCCCACCCACAGCTCGGCGATCCGCTCCCCACCCACAGCTCGGCAATCAGCTCCCCACCCACAGCTCGGCAATCCATTCCCCACCCACAGCTCGGCAATCCACTCCCCACCCACAGCTCTGCAATCCACTCCCCACCCACAGCTCGGTGATCCGCTCCCCACCCACAGCTCGGCAATCCATTTCCCACCCACAGCTCGGCAATCCACTCCCCACCCACAGCTCTGCAATCCACTCCCCACCCACAGCTCGGCAATCAGCTCCCCACCCACAGCTCGGCAATCAGCTCCCCACCCACAGCTCGGCAATCCACTCCCCACCCACAGCTCGGCAATCCACTCCCCACCCACAGCTCGGCAATCCATTCCCCACCCACAGCTCTGCAATCCGCTCCCCACCCACAGCTCTGCAATCCACTCCCCACCCACAGCTCGGCGATCCGCTCCCCACCCACAGCTCTACAATCTGCTCCCCACCCACAGCTCTACAATCTGCACCCCACCCACAGCTCTGCAATCCACTCCCCACCCACAGCTCGGCGATCCGCTCCCCACCCACAGCTCGGCAATCCATTCCCCACCCACAGCTCGGCGATCCGCTCCCCACCCACAGCTCGGCAATCAGCTCCCCACCCACAGCTCGGCAATCCACTCCCCACCCACAGCTCGGCAATCCACTCCCCACCCACAGCTCGGCAATCCATTCCCCACCCACAGCTCGGCAATCCACTCCCCACCCACAGCTCGGCAATCCACTCCCCACCCACAGCTCGGCAATCCGCTCCCCACCCACAGCTCGGCAATCAGCTCCCCACCCACAGCTCTGCAATCCACTCCCCACCCACAACTCTGCAATCCACTCCCCACCCACAGCTCTGCAATCCACTCCCCACCCACAGCTCTGCAACTCCCCACCCACAGCTCGGCAATCCATTCCCCACCCACAGCTCTGCAATCAGCTCCCCACCCACAGCTCTGCAATCCACTCCCCACCCACAGCTCGGCAATCCACTCCCCACCCACAGCTCGGCAATCCACTCCCCACCCACAGCTCGGCGATCCACTCCCCACCCACAGCTCGGCAATCCACTCCCCACCCACAGCTCGGCAATCTGCTCCCCACCCACAGCTCGGCAATCCACTCCCCACCCACAGCTCGGCGATCCACTCCCCACCCACAGCTCGGCAATCCACTCCCCACCCACAGCTCGGCAATCTGCTCCCCACCCACAGCTCGGCAATCCACTCCCCACCCACAGCTCTGCAATCCACTCCCCACCCACAGCTCTGCAATCCACTCCCCACCCACAGCTCGGCAATCTGCTCCCCACCCACAGCTCTGCAATCCACTCCCCACCCACAGCTCGGCAATCCACTCCCCACCCACAGCTCGGCAATCAGCTCCCCACCCACAGCTCTGCAATCCACTCCCCACCCACAGCTCGGCAATCAGCTCCCCACCCACAGCTCTGCAATCCACTCCCCCACCCACAGCTCGGCAATCAGCTCCCCACCCACAGCTCGGCAATCTGCTCCCCACCCACAGCTCTGCAATCCACTCCCCACCCACAGCTCTGCGATCTGCTCCCCACCCACAGCTCGGCAATCCGCTCCCCACCCACAGCTCTGCAATCTGCTCCCCACCCACAGCTCGGCAATCCACTCCCCACCCACAGCTCGGCAATCCACTCCCCACCCACAGCTCTGCAATTTCCTCCCTACCTCACCTTCCTCGACGTCCCTCAAAACCTGCCTGTTTGGCCGAGACTTCGGTCATCCCACCTGCCATGAGCTCGGTGTCAAAATTTATTTTGCACTGTTGCTTCACAGCGCCAGGGTCCCAGGTTCGATTCCCGGCTCTGGGTCACTGTCTGTGCGGAGTCTGCACATTCTCCCCGTGTCTGCGTGGGTTTCCTCCGGGTGCTCCGGTTTCCTCCCACAAGTCCCGAAAGACGTGCTTGTTAGGGTGAATTGGACATTCTGAATTCTCTCTCTGTGTACCCGAACAGGTGCCGGAGTGTGGAGACTAGGGGTTTTTCACAGTAACATAAAACGTTACAGCGCAGTACAGGCCCTTTGGCCCACGATGTTGCGCCGTCCTGTGAAACCCCTCTGAAGTCCCTCTACACGATTCCCTTATCGTCCATATGCCTATCCTATCCAAGTGGGTAACTTCATTGCAGTGTTAATGTTAGCCTACTTGTGACACTAATAAAGATTATTATTGCGGATTGTGGGATCTTGCTGTGCACAGATTAATTGCCGGGTTTCCGACGTTACAGCAATAGCTACACGTCAAAAGCACGGCAGTGGCCATAAAACGCCAGAGACGGCGGGAAAGTTGCTGCAGAAACGTAGTTACTCTGTCGAGTGGCTGGGGGTTACCGGGTGCAGTTACAGATTCCAGCACCAGAGGGTGCACTTGTGAAACAATTCCCTTCAGGGGAAAGATGAGCAGGCGGGAAGCTTAAACCTAGCAGGGGCACAGCAAGCTCCCACAAACAGCAACTAATCCGCTTTTAGTGATGCTGATAGAGGAATAAATATTGGTCAGGACTCCCAGGGGAGAATTCCCTGCTGCTCTCCTTCGCAATAGCAGCCACAGGGATCGTTTAAGTAATATTCCAGAGGCGGACTGAGTTTAGCGACTCATCAGAATGACAGCATCTCTGACAGTGCAGCACTCCCTCAGTACTGACCCTCTGACAATGCAGCACTCCCTCAGTACTGACCATCTGACAGTGCAGCACTCCCTCAGTACTGACCCTCTGACAGTGCGGCACTCCCTCAGTACTGACCCTCTGACAGTGCGGCACTCCCTCAGTACTGAACCTCTGACAGTGCGGCACTCCCTCAGTACTGACCCACTGACAGTGCAGCCTTCCCTCAGTACTGACCCTCTGACAGTGCAGCACTCCCTCAGTACTGACCCTCTGACAGTGCAGCACTCCCTCAGTACTGACCCACTGACAGTGCAGCCTTCCCTCAGTACTGACCCTCTGACAGTGCGGCACTCCCTCAGTACTGACCCTCTGACAGTGCGGCACTCCCTCAGTACTGACCCTCTGACAGTGCAGCACTCCCTCAATACTGACCCTCTGACAGTGCAGCACTCCCTCAGTACTGACCCTCTGACAGTGCAGCACTCCCTCAATACTGACCTTCTGACAGTGCAGCACTCCCTCAGTACTGACTCTCTGACAGTGCAGCATTTGCTCAGTACTGACCCTCCGACAGTGCAGCACTCCCTCAGTACTGACCCTCTGACAGTCCGGCACTCCCTCAGTACTGACCCTCTGACAGTGCAGCACTCCCTCAATACTGACCCTCTGACAGTGCAGCACTCCCTCAGTACTGACCCTCTGACAGTGCGGCACTCCCTCAGTACTGACCCTCTGACAGTGCAGCACTCCCTCAGTACTGACCCTCTGACAGTGCAGCACTCCCTCAGTACTGACCCTCTGACAGTGCTGCACTCCCTCAGTACTGACCCTCTGACAGTGCAGCACTCCCTCAATACTGACCCTCTGACAGTGCAGCACTCCCTCAGTACTGACCCTCTGACAGTGCAGCACTCCCTCAATACTGACCCTCTGACAGTGCGGCACTCCCTCAGTACTGACCCTCTGACAGTGCGGCACTCCCTCAGTACTGACCCTCTGACAGTGGGGTACTCCCTCAGTACTGACCCTCTGACAGTGCGGCACTCCCTCAGTACTGACCCTCCGACAGTGCAGCCCTCCCTCAGTTCTGACCCTCTGACAGTGCGACACTCCCTCAGTACTGACCCTCTGACAGTGCAGCGCTCCCTCAGTACTGACTCTCTGACAGTGCGGCACTCCCTCAGTACTGACCCTCTGACAGTGCAGCACTCCCTCAATACTGACCCTCTGACAGTGCAGCACTCCCTCAGTACTGACCCTCTGACAGTGCAGCACTCCCTCAATACTGACCTTCTGACAGTGCAGCACTCCCTCAGTACTGACTCTCTGACAGTGCAGCATTTGCTCAGTACTGACCCTCCGACAGTGCAGCACTCCCTCAGTACTGACCTTCTGACTCTGCAGCACTCCCTCAGTACTGACCCTCTGACAGTGCGGCACTCCCTCAGTACTGACCCTCTGACAGTGCGGCACTCCCTCAGTACTGACCCTCTGACAGTGCAGCACTCCCTCAGTACTGACCCTCTGACAGTGCAGCACTCCCTCAGTACTGACCTTCTGACTCTGCAGCACTCCCTCAGTACTGACCCTCTGACAGTGCAGCGCTCCCTCAGTACTGACCCTCTGACAGTGCAGCACTCCCTCAGTACGGACCCTCTGACAGTGCGGCACTCCCTCAGTACTGACCCTCTGACAGTGCAGCACTCCCTCAGTACTGACCCTCCAACAGTGCAGCACTCCCTCAGTACTGACCCTCTGACAGTGCAGCACTCCCTCAGTACTGACCCTCTGACAGTGCGGCACTCCCTCAGTACTGACCCTCTGACAGTGCGGCACTCCCTCAGTACTGACCCTCTGACAGTGCAGCACTCCCTCAGTACTGACCCTCTGACAGTGCAGCACTCCCTCAGTACTGACCCTCTGACAGTGCGGCACTCCCTCAGTACTGACCCTCTGACAGTGCAGCACTCCCTCAGTACTGACCCTCCAACAGTGCAGCACTCCCTCAGTACTGACCCTCTGACAGTGCAGCACTCCCTCAGTACTGACCCTCTGACAGTGCGGCACTCCCTCAGTACTGACCCTCTGACAGTGCAGCACTCCCTCAGTACTGACCCTCTGACAGTGCAGCACTCCCTCAGTACTGACCCTCTGACAGTGCGGCACTCCCTCAGTACTGACCCTCTGACAGTGCAGCACTCCCTCAGTACTGACCCTCTGACAGTGCAGCGCTCCCTCAGTACTGACCCTCTGACAGTGCGGCACTCCCTCAGTACTGACCCTCTGACAGTGCAGCGCTCCCTCGGTACTGACCCTCTGACAGTGCAGCACTCCCTCAGTACTGACCCTCTGACAGTGCAGCACTCCCTCAGTACTGACCCTCTGACAGTGCGGCACTCCCTCAGTACTGACCCTCTGACAGTGCGGCACTCCCTCAGTACTGACCCTCTGACAGTGCGGCACTCCCTCAGTACTGACCCTCTGACAGTGCGGCACTCCCTCAGTACTGACCCTCTGACAGTGCGGCACTCCCTCAGTACTGACCCTCTGACAGTGCAGCACTCCCTCAGTACTGACCCTCTGACAGTGCGGCACTCCCTCGGTACGGAGCTACCATTAGGGGGCTGTAGGAGTTTCAGGCCCAATTAGAAGCAGCAGGAGCCAGTTTTTGACATTTTAATCATTCTTCCTGTTGCTGCCGCAGCAAAATGTTTGTGCCGGACGTACTGGGTCGAGTTGGTTTCGTGTTTTCGGCTGTCAAGTGGAGGTGGAAGGGATGAATGGCAGTTTCACCAGGCCATTCAGCCGTGGGAGGCCTCACAGCAAAATGTTCTCCCTCCTCACTCGGCCCACCAGCCCGGGCCTTTCCCCAAGGAGCCTCCGCGTAGCAACCGGTATCAGGAATCGTCGTTGGGGTCTTTATAGGGCCAATGGTCAACAAATAGGAGCAGGATGTGCCATTCGGCCCCTCAATCATGCTCTGCTATTCAAGATAACGGGTGATCTGATTCTGGTCCTGACTCCATTTTCCTGTCTGTTCCCGCGGGACCTCACATGTTTAATCCTGTTCCTCACGCTATGTCGGTATGTGTGTGTCTCCAGCTATTGCTGTTCCTCAACCACCTCGAGACCGTGAGACAGCCCAGGAGGCCATTCTGCCCATCGGAAGCCCCCTGGCCATTCCCGAGCAGGGCTTTTTACGTGGGGTAAAAAAATCTACGCAAACATCAAGTTGCAAATCTCACCTTTTAATGCGATCGGCCCAACCCCGCCAGGCCATCACTCCGCTCCGGTTATTACAGAATAAAAGTCATTCTCAGACACGATGGGAAATCCTGTTCAACACAGTTGTTCAATCATTGCCGACTCAACACAAACCTCTGGCTATTTTATTTGTGAACAAGGCAGATGATTGGCTAATTCCCCCCCCTCCCCCCTCCCCTCCCCTACCCCTCCCCCCCCCTCCCCTACCCCTCCCCCTCCCCCCCCCTCCCCCCCTCCCCCCCTCCCCCCCTCCCCCTCCCCCCTCCCCCCCTCATCCCACCTGAAGACCTCATCGCTGCAATTGTTTGGGGTTAATTTCAGATCTGTATGGAGCAGCTGACTGTATGTGATTGTGGAAACCCTCCCTCACTGGGAGTGGTTTAGGAATAAAATTGAAATCTCCCAATCTCCTCCTGACTGGCTGACACCTTGGTGTCAATATTCACAATAATATATGAAATACAACTCTATAAATCCACTCACTTTCATTTTATTTTTTTTCTTTGTTTTTATAAATTTCACGTACCCAATTTATGTTTTCCAATTAAGGGGCAATTTAGCGTGGGCAATCCACCCACCCGGCACATCTTTGGGTTGTGGGGGTGAAACCCACGCAGACACGGGGAGAATGTGCAAACTCCACACGGACAGTGACCCAGAGCCGGGATCGAACCTGGGACCTCGGTGCCGTGAGGCACCAGGGCTAACCCACTGAGCCACCGTGCTGCCCCCTCACTTTCATTTGAAATGGTCTCCCTTCCTTTCTGGAGGATCACTCTCTCTCTCTCTCCACCCTCACCCCTGATCAATCACCATTGGCCGGGCCGCAGTGTCTCGACCATTCTGTGTCCGGTACGGACCAGTGAGAATCACTGGGCTATTCGGTCCCAGGTTGCATCACAGTTCTACCCCCCAGCCATCAGGACGGAGGCCAATCAAGGTGGGGAATATATGAATCGGATCCCCTCCGGATGCATCCGGGCAGTTACAGAGGCTTCGATCCCAGTCGGGTAAGTGGAGCTCACTTGGAGCTTCGGACAAGCTTTAGGAAAAATGTGAAAGCTTTCGGGAGAGTGGAGAAAAACAATCATGAGAATGGTTCCAGGGATGAGGAATTGGATTGGAGGAACTGGGGTTGTCCTTGTTGGGAGAGGTTGGGAATCCTACAGCAAGTAACTCACCTCCTGACCCCCCAAAGCCTGTCCACCATCTATAAGGCACAAGTCAGGAGTGTGATGGAATACTCTCCACTTGCCTGGATGAGTGCAGCTCCAACAACACTCAAGAAGCCCAACACCATCCAGGGCAAAGCAGCCCCGCTTGATTGGCACCACGCCCACAACATTCACCCCCTCCATCACTGACAGAACAGTGGCAGCCGTGTGTACCGTCTACAAGATCCTTATCAAGGCTCCTTAGGCAGCACCTTCCAAACCCACAACCTCCACCATCTAGAAGGACAAGATCAGCAGATCCCTGGGTAACCCATCACCTGGAGGTTCCCCTCCAAGTCACTCACCGCCCTGACTTGGAAATATATCGCTGTTCCTTCACTGTCGCTGGGGCAACACCCTGGAACTCGGAGCAGCACGGTGGCGCAGTGGTTAACACTGCTGCCTACGGTGCTGAGGTCCCAGGTTCGATCCCGGCCCCGGATCACTGTCCGTGTGGAGTTTGCACATTCTCCCTGTGTCTGTGTGGGTCTCACTCCCCACAACCCAAAGATGTGCAGGGTAGGTGGATTGGACACGCTAAATTGGAAAAAAATGGAATTGGGCACTTTAAAACTTTTTTTTAAATCCTGGAACTCCCTCCCTAACAGCACTGTGGGTGTACCTACACCTCAGGGACTGCAGCGGTTCAAGGAGGCAGCTCGTCACCGCCTTCTGAAGGGTCAATTAGGGACGGGCAATAAACTCTGGCCTAACCAGCGACCCCCACATCCCGGAAATGAACGGTGTTCAAAATGATGAGGGAGAAGCTGTTCCCATTGGTGTGAAAATCGAGAACAAGAGTGATCAGGATCAGGAATGTGATCCCAGGATTGGTCGGGAATGAGGAACGTGATCCCGGGATGGTCGGGATCAGGAACGTGATCCCAGGTTGGTTGGGATCAGGAATGCGCTGCCCGGGATTGGTCGGGATCAGGAATGTGATCCCAGGATTGGTCGGGATCAGGAATGCGCTGCCCGGGATTGGTCGGGATCAGGAATGTGATCCCAGGATTGGTCGGGATCAGGAATGTGATCCCAGGATTGGTCAGGTTCAGGAATGTGATCCCAGGATTAGTCAGGATCAGGAATGTGATCCCGGGATTGGTCAGGTTCAGGAATGTGATCCCAGGATTAGTCAGGATCAGGATTGTGATCCCGGGATTGGTCAGGATCAGGATTGTGATCCCAGGATTGGTCAGGATCAGGATTGTGATCCCGGGATTGGTCAGGATCAGGATTGTGATCCCAGGATTGGTCGGGATCAGGATTGTGATCCCAGGATTGGTCGGGATCAGGATTGTGATCCCGGGATTGGTCAGGATCAGGATCGTGATCCCAGGTGTGATTGGGATCAGGAATGTGATCCCGGGATTGGTCAGGATCAGGAACTCGCTACCCGGGATTGGTCAGGATCAGGAATGTGATCCCGGGAATGTGCGGTGGAGCTGGGTTCAATCGGGTTTTTTTGTAAAGAGAATTTCAAAAGATTAACATCGGAGGGAAGAAGCTTTGCCGGTCTCGGCGGGCATGTGGGACGAGTGAAGTTGTCCTTGCAGAGGGCTAGCACAGGTGCCGTGAGCTGAATGGCCTTCTACGGTGCCCATTCGATGGAAGCCGACATCTCCTGGTTCAGCCCAGGGATATTCGCCCGAGGGAAGGAAGCAGCCCTCTCCTGGTTTGTGCCCCTACGTGACTCCATTCCTACACCAACGCGGCTGACTCTGAACTGGCATCCCCCCCCCTCCCCTTCCCCCCTTCCCACCCTCCCCCCCCTCCCCCCTCCCCCCTTCCCCCCTTCCCCCCCTTCCACCGCCCCCCCTCTCTCCCCCCCCCTTCCACCCCCCCCGCCCCCCCCCACCCCCCCCCCACCCCCCCCCCCCACCCCCCCCCCCCCCCCCCCCCCCCCCCCCGAAGCAGCCCAGCTGCCACCTTCTCAGGGCAATGGGCAGGACTTCTGCTCCAAACTCTGACGTCATGGACAACGCAACTGGGGGAGTCCTTCAAATCATCCGCTGCATCCCCTTTGTTTAGGAGGTGTTGGCGAACGACGAGACTGGCTCAGGCCCCGAGGTGGTCGCCCACCTTTCCTTTCAGGTTCGCAGACCAGGTACAAAGCTCGCTCGCTCTTCAGTTTCCATCATTATAAATTGGGATCCACCTTTCAAATTAATCAATTCTCAACTAACATAAACAAAGGAACTTTCCACAGCGTCGTCATCGCTCAAAGGTCAGCAGACCGGGGCGGGTAGATAAGAGTTACAACACAGACTCAGTCACAATCTCATCTGAACAGTGGAATGGATTCAAGGCGCCAAATGGTTTTTTGTTTCTGGACCCCTCTCCTTTGGGTGGTTACAATTATTGGGTAAATCTCTCTTTTTCCAGGGACATGGTGTGAAAAATCTACCCCCCCCCCCCCAACCCCCTCAGATACAGAGGAACCTGGCCGCTACTTAACAGTGCCTCTATTAGCGTTACCAACCCTTCCTCCCTCCACGTGGGGGCCCTGCGGTCTCCAGGGGTTGAAGATCAACTTCCAGGTCACGGGAGTGGTGACCTCGGAGGAAGTTCATGCGGCATCATAAAGATGATGGGCTCTTTCACTTAATTAATCACCAAAAGGTAGGGCAGCACGGTGGCGCAGTGGGTTAGCCCTGCTGCCTCACGGCGCCGAGGACCCGGGTTCGAATCCCGGCCCTGGGTCACTGTCCGTGTGGAGTTTGCACATTCTCCCCGTGTCTGTGTGGGTTTCGCCCCCCACAACCCAAAGATGTGTTGGATAGGTAGATTGAACACTCTAAATTGCCCCTTAATTGGACAAAATAATTGGGTACTCTAAATTTTAAAAAAAAGGAAAAAAGAAATTAATCACCAAAAGGTGTTGGGTGGGAAAAGGCAGTTTGCCCGAAATTGAGAATCGATCAAATCGAGGAGGGAGTTTGTCTGCTCGTTTTCTGATGGGTGGGGGGGGGGGGGGGGGGGGGCAGGAGAGTCATGGGGTCGGACGCGTGTCGGGTGGTCAACGGCGGAAGGGGTCAGGTCGACGGGTGGTAAATCACGTGACACGACCTCCAGGAATCCACCCTTTTTGAGTTGGCAATCTCAGACCCGTACCTGGGAGTCAGCCATCTTGTCCCATCTGAGCTTTGACCAGAATCAACCCCGCCCCCACCCCAGCAGCTAACAGGCCGCGCTTAATCACGGCTACCGCGTGGCTATACCGGCAGGGGGAAGGTGAAAAGGGGCTCGCGAAACCTTCCCGGAAACCCTTCCTGCCTTCAGAACGTTTAGGTGGTTCCGGAAGTCTCTCTCACACACACACGCGCGAATCTTCGGTGGTAAGGCTGGAAGCACTGCTAGGCCTCAAAGTTCCCCTTTCTTCTCGCTGCAGTCCACGCAGACCCTGACTGGATGGTCCCACCCCCGCGAGGGTACTGGCCTCAGCTCTGGGGAGCACTGGCTGCAGAAGCCTAGGCCACAGGCCCGGCAGTGGTGTTTTGCCGTCGTCCCAGCGAAGGGCTTCTCACAGTGGTGACACTTGACGAGCTCGTGGTCTGGCACCCAGTAATCCGGCCTCGCCACATCCTTGACGATCCCTGGGCAAAACAGCAACCGGCAAAATATTAGAACAAAACAACACTCATCATTAGCCACCTCTCACAACGCGTTCCTCGTCCTTACTGGGTAACGACTGCCCTGGGCACCAGCCTCTGCCAACTTGGCGAGCAGCGACTAGGAACGCGAGCAGGCTATTCACCAATAGAAGGCATCACAGTCCTGTTCGACAGACATAAACGCAGAAAAACACACAGCTGGCATAACAATCAGGACTCATCCTGGTTTCCAAACCCCTCCACCGTCTTTCCCCATCGCATCTCCGTAACCTCCTGCCGGGCCCCAACACTCACAAGATCACCGCGCTCCTCCAGTTCTGGCCTCTTTCACAGTCACGACCTTAAATAGGTGGCACTGCCCTGGGTTGCCTGGGCGCTCAGCTCTGGAATCCCCTCCCGTAAATCTCTCCGCCTCTCTCTCTCTCCTTAAAAGTGACCCTTTAAAAGCTCCCTTATTGACCACATTTTGGGTCATCTGATCTAATAACGCCTTAAGTAGCTCAGTGATGATTTGTAATGCTTCTGTAAAGCACCTGGGAAGTATGTTTGAACAAGTTTTACAAAGTAACTTTAATAAATGTAATATATAGGGCAGCATGGTGGCGCAGTGGTTAGCACTGCTGCCTCACGGCGCTGAGGTCCCGGGTTTGATCCCGGCTCTGGGTCACTGTCCGTGTGGAGTTTGCACATTCTCCCCGTGTCTGTGTGGGTTTCTCCCCCACAACCCAAAGATGTACAGGGTAGGTGGATTGGCCACGCTAAATTGCCCCTTAATTGGAAAAATAAAGAATTGGGTACTCTAAATTTACTTTTTTAAATAAACGTATATGCAAATATTGCAATTGGCTCAAATTCTCTGGCAAAACTATTTCCCCACATCTTAGGGTGCAGCTTATAACTCCGAGTTTGGGGGAGGGGGGGGCAGACAAACAAGGTTGGCTGTACCTACCGAGGGGATATTCGACTGCTGAAGTCATGGCATCCAGCGTGCTCTGCGCCACTTCGGTAATCCTGCGAGCCATTAGCCCCCTGCCTTCCCTGGCTGCCTCCAGCTGCTTTCCTGCAACATCAACAAAATGGACAAAATCAAATGATCCTTGGGTCAAAGATTATTCACCGTCACGTCCAGCATTTTTTATTTTATTTATTTATTTCATTTAGTGTACCCAATTAATTTTTTCCAATTAAGGGGCAATTTAGCCTGGCCAATCCACCTACTCTGCACATCTTTGGGTTGTGGGGGTGAAACCCACACAGCCACAGGGAGAATGTGCAAACTCCACACGGACAGTGACCCAGAGCCGGGATCGAACCTGGGACCTCGGTGCCGTGAGGCAACAGGGCTAACCCACTGCGCCACCGTGCTGCCCACGTCCAGCACTTATTACGCCTCCTTAATTTCCCTTGCCAGGGCGTTGGTGAGCCCCCTTCAAGTAGCTTGCTGGCCGTATCAGAGGGGCAATTAAGAACAAAGAAAATTACAGCACAGGAACAGGCCCTTCGGCCCTCTAAGCCTGTGCCGATCCAGATCCTTTATCTAAACCTGTCGCTTATTTTCCAAGGATCTACTTCCCTCTGTTCCCCGCCCGTTCATATATCTGTCTAGATGCATTAAGAGTCAACAACATTGTTGTAAGGGCAGCACGGTGGCACAGCGGTTAGCTCTGTTGCCTGAAGGTGCCGAGGTCCCAGGTTCGATCCTGGCCCCGGATCACTGTCCCTGTGGAGTTTGCACATTCTCCCCGTGTCTGCGTGGGTCTCACCCCCACAACCCAAAAAGGTGCAGGTTAGGTGGATTGGCCGCGCTAAATTGCCCCTTAATTGGGGAAAACAAAGAATTGGGTACTAATTTATATTGAAAAAAAATTAATTTCAAAATAAGCGAACAGTTTCATTCTCAAACCGCTCGATGGCAACTTTCCTTTGGAGAATGTTCCCTCGGATCCTGACCTCCAGGAACGAGTTAACGAGACTTCTCTCAATGGTCACAGGCTGGGTATCTTGCTGCATGCCACAGCGTTTAAACAGCGACAAGTCGTTAATGCTGGAGTTTCTCATTAAACTCAAATCAATTGATTGGGTCACTTGATCAATGGGAACATTTAGAATCAGGTCCAGTTCATCAGCTGCATTCTTCAGAGCAGCTGGCAGCCAGATTGGATCAGTTTGAACAACTTCGACATCCTGTTCAACACTTTGTGCTTTCAAGTGTTTATCGGACTGAATAGTAGAGCATTACAACGCGTCAATCTCCCCTCGGACAATTTCAAAAGGACGCTTTGTGGTTAACCCTCAGTATTAAGCCGATGCCTCCCCCTCCCCAGAGTCTGCGGCTGGAAGGGTTCAACCCCCCCCACGGGTGGGCTACAATTCCCGGACAGTCCCAGTCCTGGTCAATATTCATCCCACAACACAAAAGAAAAATCTCGATTGGTCATTGTCACAGTGCTGTGTGTGGGAGACTGCTGCGTGCAAACTGGTTTTCCAATCTTCCAACAGTAACCACAATGTGAGTGATTCAATTTGGTAGAGAGACAATGTAAGATAACGTGCATCATTTCTAAAGGAGATGCAGAGGGACCTGGGTGTATTAGTGTACAAGTCAGTGAAGGGGGCCGGACTTGCTGACAGCACAGTTAATAGGAGCATACTGGACTTTATTAATGGAGACATTGAACACAAAAGCAAGAAGGTTACGCGAAAACCGTTACAACAACTCGATTTGGTGCAGACTCGATGGGCCGAATGGCCTGCTTCTGCACTGTAAATTCTACGGCTTCAAGTGGAGGACAGTGTGCAGTTCTAGGCGTTGCACTTGATAATGATAATCTTTATTATTGTCACAAGTAGGCTGACATTAACACTGCAATGAAGTTACTGTGAAAATCCCCTCGTCGCCACATTCTGGCGCCTGTTCGGGTACACGGAGGGTGAATTCAGAATGTCCAATTCACCTAACAGCACGTCTTTCGGGACTTGTGGGAGGAAAGCGGAGCACCCGGAGGAAACCCACGCAGACACGGGGAGAACGTGCAGACTCCGCGCAGACAGTGACCCAAGCCGGGAATCGAACTCTGAACAACAGTGCTAACCACTGTGCCGCCCGTACAGCATTCGAGAGGGCGTGGGAAAGACTCACACGAATTGTTCCAGGCATGAGGGTCTCCAGTTAGGTGGATAGATTGGTGAATCGGAGATCTTTTCCTCGGAGAAGAGGGTTGAGAGGGGGAGATCTGGACAGAGTGGCTGGGGAGAAACTGTTCCCTTTGGTGGAAAGGTCGAGAACGAGGGGCCCCCCGGATTTAAGGTCATTGACAAAAGGAGCAATGGGGCGGGGCGGGGGGGGGGGCAGCAAGTGGATTGCGCCATTCAGAGAACCAGCACAAACACAAGAGGCCGAATGGCCTCCCTGAATGATGTGACCATCCTGTGATGAGCTACGGAATGGATGAGGCACCATAGACAAACAGGAAGTCAGTGACTATTACCTGTGCTGTTCCCACCTGTTCTGAAGCAATCGTCACAGACTCTGACAGCAGCGCTACCCCATCCCCGTTCCGGGACAGACATGGTTTTGGTGGAGCAGACGTCACAACAACCCTCTCCACAGGAGCGACAGTGATGTTTACGCTCTCCATCCTCAAAAGGTTTCTTGCACTGATGGCATTCCTGTAAAAATGGCAACAATTTTAAAAAAAAATCAGGTCTTCCGTCACCATAGAATCCCGACAGTGCAGACGGAGGCCATTCGGCCCATTGAGTCTGCACTGACCCTCTGAAATGAACACCCCACCCAAGGCCCATTCCCCACAACCCCACCCGACTGACCCCAAGGGGCACTTTAGCATGTCTGAGCCACCTAACCTGCCCATCTTTGGACTGTGGGAGGAAACCGGAGCACCTGGAGGAAACCCACGCAGACACGGGGAGAATGTGCAAACTCCACACAGACAGTGACCCAAGCCGGGAATCGAACCTGGGACCTCGGCGCCGTGAGGCAGCAGCGCTTTATTTTTTAAAAAAATTTTATTATTATAAATTTAGCGTACCCAATTATTGTTTCCAATTAAGGGGCAATTTAGCGTGGCCAATCCACCTAACCTGCACATCTTTGGGTTGTGGGGGCGAAACCCACGCAGACAGGGGGAGAATGTGCAAACTCCTCACGGACAGTGACCCAGAGCCGGGATTCGAACCCGGGTCCTCAGCGCCGTGAGGCAGCAGTGCTAACCACTGAAATGAAAATGAAATGAAAATCGCTTATTGTCACGAGTCGGCTTCAAATGAAGTTACTGTGAAAAGCCCCTAGTCGCCACATTCCGGCGCCTGTTCGGGGAGGCTGGTACGGGACCCTTTCAGAGGATGTCCGGATGCGACACCAATTCCGCCAGCGATCTAGAGGGGGCGATGTTGGGGGAAGGCGGCCAGGTTCGCCGAAACAAAACAAATCATTGGAACCAGTAAAGGACGAAGTTGCGATTTTCATCACCTTCCCATTCCCCATTCTCTGGAATTCCAATCCTTCAACCCCTCTTCCCCGAGACCCCGCCCCTTTAGCAGTCTGTCCAAACGTGTGGTTCGGAGTTAGGATTGGTTTGCTAATCGCTTCTGTCCGATGGCTATGTTAGAGGCCCTATAGAAATGAACGTTGTCGTGGTTCTCTGGCATCGCCAGCCTTGGCCAATCTGCAGTAGTGAAGGATGTTGCAGTGGGTAAATAACACAAGTGGCAATGTGGGCACACCTGGCATCTATTGCCCACCTGTACTTGCCCCTGGAGAGGGAGGGGCGGTTTCTTCACCAGCCGCTTTCACATCTGACTGCAGCAGCCGTGTGACTTTTTCATTATTGCCAGGGAAAGAATGAACAAAAGATTTGCATTCATATAGCACCACAGGATGTCCCAATGTTTGAATTTGTGTACAGCAAGATCCGACAAAAAGCAATATGACAATAATCACACCACCTGTTTTAAAGATGTTGATCGAGGGAAAAATATTCACCAGAGAGAATGCCCCCCCCCACCCACACATCACCCACCCCCTAACCCACATCTCACCCCACCCTCCCCCCACCCACACACCACCCCCCCATCCCCACCCAACCCTCCCACCCAGTACTGACCCTCTGACAGTGCAGCACTCCCTCAGTACTGACCCTCTGACAGTGCAGCGCTCCCTCAGTACTGACCCTCTGACAGTGCAGCACTCCCTCAGTACTGACCCTCTGACAGTGCGGCACTCCCTCAGTACTGACCCTCTGACAGTGCGGGGCTCCCTCAGTACTGACCCTCTGACAGTGCAGCACTTCCGCAGTGCTGACCCTCTGACAGTGCAGCACGCCCTCAGTACTGACCCTCTGACAGTGCGGCACTCCCTCAGCACTGACCCTCTGACAGTGCGGTGCTCCCTCAGTACTGACCCTCTGACAGTGCGGCACTCCCTCCGTACTGACCCTCTGACAGTGCAGCACTCCCTCAGTACTGACCCTCTGACAGTGCGGCACTCCCTCAGTACTGACCCTCTGACAGTGCAGCACTCTCTCAGTACTGACCCTCTGACAGTGCGGCACTCCCTCAGTACTGACCCTCTGACAGTGCAGCTCTCCCTCAGTACTGACCCTCTGACAGTGCAGGGCACGCCCTCAGGGTAGCAGGCCCTCTGACAGTGCGTGCTCCCTCAGTACTGACCCTCTGACAGTGCGGCACTCCCTCAGTACTGACCCTCTGACAGTGCGGAACTCCCTCAGTACTGACCCTCTGACAGTGCGGCACTCCCTCACTGACCCTCTGACAGTGCAGCACTCCCTCAGTACTGACCCTCTAGCAGTGCGGGCGCTCCCTCACTGACCCTCTGACAGTGCGGCACTCCCTCAGTACTGACCCTCTGACAGTGCGGCACTCCCTCAGTACTGACCCTCTGACAGTGCGGCACTCCCTCAGTACTGACCCTCTGACGGTGCAGCACTCCCTCAGTACTGACCCTCTCACAGTGCGGCACTCCCTCAGTACTGACCCTCTGACAGTGCAGCACTCCCTCAGTACTGACCCTCTCACAGTGTGCCTCTCCCTCAGTACTGACCCTCTGACAGTGCAGCACTCCCTCAGTACTGACCCTCTGACAGTGCGGCACTCCCTCAGTACTGACCCTCTGACAGTGCGGCACTCCCTCAGTACTGACCCTCTGACAGTGCGGCACTCCCTCAGTACTGACCCTCTGACAGTGCAGCACTCCCTCAGTACTGACCCTCTGACAGTGCGGCACTCCCTCAGTACTGACCCTCTGACAGTGCAGCACTCCCTCAGTACTGACCCTCTGACAGTGCGGCACTCCCTCAGTACTGACCCTCTGACAGTGCAGCACTCCCTCAGTACTGACCCTCTGACAGTGCGGCACTCCCTCAGTACTGACCCTCTGACACTGCAGCACTCCCTCAGTACTGACCCTCTGACAGTGCGGCACTCCCTCAGTACTGACCCTCTGACAGTGCAGCACTCCCTCAGTACTGACCCTCTGACAGTGCGGCCCTCCCTCAGTACTGACCCTCTGACAGTGCAGCACTCCCTCAGTACTGACCCTCTGACAGTGCGGCACTCCCTCAGTACTGACCCTCTGACAGTGCAGCACTCCCTCAGTACTGACCCTCTGACAGTGCGGCCCTCCCTCAGTACTGACCCTCTGACAGTGCGGCACTCCCTCAGTACTGACCCTCTGACAGTGCAGCACTCCCTCAGTACTGACCCTCTGACAGTGCGGCACTCCCTCGGCACTGACCCTCTGACAGTGCGGCGCTCCCTCGGCACTGCAGTGGGAGTGTCGGCCAGGATTTGGTGTTGAATTCTCCGAGAGGGAACTGCAACCCGCTCACCTTTCACTTCCACGACAGGGACACCGATTTTGCTTTTCCATCCCTTCTGATCCAACGTTGGAGTCGCCCAGTTAATGACAAGTAAGGGAAGAAGTTCTTTTGCATAAAAGAAAAAGGTTAACTCACGGTGATCTGTGAATTGGGCCTCCAGTATTCCGGAGCCACCTGATCTGTTAACCAGGCTGTGATCGCCTTGGTTGGGCCTCTACTGTAATCGGTAACCGACTGGATCGCAAAGTTGACACCATCCAATACTCTCTGAGTTCCATTGCTATTATCCTTCAAGAAGGCCTCATTCTGAAATACACAAACAGAGATCGGCATTTCCTTCATGTCTTTCACAGGCACAGAGTATCCAAACGCTTTACATCTAAAGTACTTTTCAACATACAGTCACTGTTGTAATGTAGCCAATTGGTGCACAGCACAATCCCATGCACGAGACACAATTTGTTTTGAAGTGATGTTGACTGGGGCACAACAGCAGAGTGAACTCCCCAGTTCTGTTGTGCGATCCTTTCCACACCCACCCAAGGGGGGCCCGGCTTCAACGTCTCATCCTCAAGACGGCACCTCCGACAGCGCAGCGTTCCCTCGGGAGCACCAGCTGGAATGGGGAGGGAATTGAACCCGTAGCCTTGCGACACAATAAATCCACGTGGGAATCATCGTTTACCACTTGCTGTACCGAACATATTCCTGTAAAAAACCCACTCCCCCAAGACAGGAACGCCAGCTGAGAAATCACGTTCACCTTTCCCATCCCGGGGTTTTCCCCCCTGCGGATCGCTGACCTCAATACGGGCTGGCGATCCGCTGTGGGTTACAGAGGCTAAAAAATTACAGCAATTAACTTGCACCTCATTAAATCTCTCATGTTCCCCATTATCATTCGCCCGCATCTTTTATCTTTTTGACCAAGGGATGGAGACACAAGAGCGCACGAGACAACAGCGTGCGCGCGAGACACAGCGCACGAGACAACAGCACACGCGCGAGTGCGAGACACAAGAGCGCGCGCTAGTAACAAGAGCGTGCACAAGTAACAAGAGCGCGCACAAGTAACAAGAGCGCGCACGAGTAACAAGAGCGCGCACGAGTAACAAGAGCGCGCACGAGTAACAAGAGCGCGCACGAGTAACAAGAGCACGCGAGACAGAAGCGCACGAGACAACAGGACACACGAGAGACACGAGCGCGCGTGCGAGACAATAGTGTGCCCGCAAGACAACAGCGCGTGCAAGACACAAGAGAGCGCGAGACACAACAGTGCACGAGACGACAGCGACGTGTGAGCGCGAGACACAAGAGCGCTCACGTGAGAGACAAGAGCACCAGTGAGACAGAGAGAAATAGCAAAAGAGACAGAGCACGAGCAGAGAGACAGAGCGCGAGCAGAGAGAGAGAGCGTGAGCAGAGAGAGAGAGCGCGAGCAGAGAGAGAGAGCGCGAGCAGAGAGAGAGAGCGCGAGCAGAGAGAGAGAGCGCGAGCAGAGAGAGAGAGCGAGCAGAGAGAGCGAGCAGAGAGAGAGCGAGCAGAGAGAGAGAGAGAGCAGAGAGAGAGCGAGCAGAGAGAGGAGAGAGCGAGCACAGAGAGAGAGCGAACACAGAGAGAGAGAGCGAACAGAGAGAGAGAGCAAGCAGAGAGAGAGAGAGAGCAGAGAGAGAGAGAGAGCGAGCAGAGAGAGAGAGCGCGAGCAGAGAGAGAGAGCGCGAGCAGAGAGAGAGAGCGCGAGCAGAGAGAGAGAGCGCGAGCAGAGAGAGAGAGCGAGCAGAGAGAGAGAGAGAGCGAGCAGAGAGAGAGAGCGCGAGCAGAGAGAGAGAGCGCGAGCAGAGAGAGAGAGCGCGAGCAGAGAGAGAGAGCGAGCAGAGAGAGAGAGAGAGCGAGCAGAGAGAGAGAGAGAGAGAGAGAGAGCAGAGAGAGAGAAAGAGCGAGCAGAGAGAGAGAGAGAGCAGAGAGAGAGAGCGCGAGCAGAGAGAGAGAGCGCGAGCAGAGAGAGAGAGCGCGAGCAGAGAGAGAGAGAGCGAGCAGAGAGAGAGAGCGAGCAGAGAGAGAGAGAGCGAGCAGAGAGAGAGAGAGCGCGAGTAGAGAGAGAGAGCGAGCAGAGAGAGAGAGAGAGCGAGCAGAGAGAGAGAGCGCGAGCAGAGAGAGAGAGCGCGAGCAGAGAGAGAGAGCGCGAGCAGAGAGAGAGAGGGCGAGCAGAGAGAGAGAGGGCGAGCAGAGAGAGAGAGAGCGAGCAGAGAGAGAGAGCGCGAGCAGAGAGAGAGAGCGAGCAGAGAGAGAGAGCGAGCAGAGAGAGAGAGCGCGAGCAGAGAGAGAGAGCGCGAGCAGAGAGAGAGCGCGAGCAGAGAGAGAGAGCGCGAGCAGAGAGAGCGAGCAGAGAGAGAGAGCGAGCAGAGAGAGAGAGAGAAAAACTAAAAAGGTAGAGCAAAAGAAAAATAAGGGGGTAAATCAGCATCACAATTTCAGTACAGATAGGGCAGCACAGTGGCGCAGTGGTTACAACGCTGAAGTCCCAGGTTCGATCCCAGCTCTGGGTCACTGTCCGTGTGGAGTTTGCACATTCTCCCCGTGTCTGCGTGGGTTTCGCCCCCACAACCCAAAGATGTGCAGGGTAGGTGGATTGGCCATGCTAAATTGCCCCTTAATTGGAAAAAACAAAATTTAAAAATTGGGTTCTCTAAATTTATTTTTTAAAATAATTTCAGTACGGATAGTTTAATGCCTGGTCCATGCCTGTCACCCAACTCCCATGTGAACACGTTTGTCACCTTCTGGTCTCCTCGGGTTGTTCACAGACAGTTAGACACTTGTTCAGGCGATTCTCTTGCTCCTCTGACTGCTCTGCTGCCTACAGCCTGTCAGAAGCCATCAGCATCCAGGATACAGCCCCTGACAGATGGCCCCGAGGCAGCAAAGCTGTTTACAAGCCGTGTCTCTCTCACTCACTCACCTCACTGGCTGTGGGACCCAGTCCCAGCCTTGTTAACTCACCCACTGTACCGTGATGAGAGGGACGATGACACGGCAGGGGGGGTGGGGGAAGAGAGAGAGAGAGAGAGAGAGCCGACATCTGTCAACAATGGCAGGATGTACAGGCCCCAGGCGTTGGGACGGTCAGGGACATTCGGTGCCATATTGTTTGCGTCTCGACTTAGAACTGAGATTTGTGTTTAATGTTGGGCTGAGGGCAATGAAGTGTTTTCCCACCTGGATTTGTTTCCTCACAGGCCCCTCCGCCCCCACCCCCATTCGCCCCACCCCCGTGAGCCTGGCTCCCCAATGTCCCTCGATTGAATTTGTCGCCACCACACTCTCAGACAGTGCATCCCAAATCCTCGTCGCCCACTGCAAAAGGAGTTTTTTGTCCTCGTGTCACTTTTGCCAATCCGTATCATCTGATTGGATTAATTTATTTTGGGGGGGGGGGGTGACCAGATGACCTCCCACGGCCAACGGCCCTGCCCCCCACTCCCCCCAAGACATGTCACTCTTCATCGGTACCGCCCCCGTCCCCGTATAAATCAATACCCCCACGCACTCGATCCTCAATATTTTTCTCACGAGTAAACATTGGGAGATTTTCTCTCCTCCCAGTTATCTCCTGAAGATTAAATCTTCGGCTCCCAGAGGACCCCCCCCCCCCCCACGTTGGGCAATAACCCAAAACGTCGTGTAGCAAACTCACCCCGAGCCACACGTGTCTTAACTCGGGACGTACGACTGACCCTTCCGGATCCTGGTTTCCAATCCAGTGCTGTCTGCTACGGTAAATAATGCCACAGGTCGAACATTCCAGGACATACCTAAGTAGCAAATGAAGACACATCAGGCCAAATATTTCCCATTTTCCTTTAATATTTTTCAGGAATTCAAGGACAGGGAAAGCACCCCGACGTTAGCCATGGTAAAGATCGGACCGAGCTTGGGCGGCAGAGAAACGGAGTCAGGGACGGACGATGACGATGAGGGACGCCGACTGGGTTTTGGAAGATCCGTGGGACAACGGGAAGACGGGAGGGTGGGGGGTGGGGGGGGGGGGCGAGGATTTCCAGCGTCTGCAGCTTCCCTGGGGACGTGAGAGTTGGAGTAGGGGCTGGTTTAGCACAGTGGGCTAAACAGCTGGCTTGTAATGCAGAACGAGGCCAGCAGCGCGGGTTCAATTCCCGCACCAGCCTCCCCGAACAGGCGCCGGAATGTGGCGACTAGAGGCATTTCACAGAAACTTCATTGAAGCCGACTTGTGACAATAAGCGATTATTATTATTATTATATGGAGTTCATTAGCTTACAATGATGAAAGGAAGGATGGGCCTGCATTTGGATAGGGCCTTGGACCATGTAACGTTCCAAAGTGTTTTATAGTCGACAGAGCACATTTAGGTGCAGTCACTGCCGTGGGAAACAGAACAAAGTATGCACAGAAAGATCCCACAAATCCCTTTGTGATAAAGATTATTTTATTTGAGGGTTGTGATTGAGGGTTAACCTTTGAACAGGGCACCAGGCACCGCACAAAATAGTCGCCAAGGAGTCCGTCACCCAAAAGGGACCCTCGGTTTAACGTTTCCTCCGGGAGGTGATGCCCCCGACAGTGCGGCACTCCCACCGCGTCGCACAGGAAGGAAGGCTGGACAGGAGAGGGGCAGGGGATTCAAAATTCGGGAAGAACTCATCGGGAAATCTCGAGGACAGGGTAGTTTCTCCAGCTGGATGGGAAAGGAACTGGGGCGCCGTCTCTTCCGTGGGTATAACAGGCAGCTATTCGGCCGGGAAACCCGCTCTCCACCTCTCTCTGCACAGCTGACTCCACCTTCACACCGACGACAGCACGGGGACTGGTTTAGCACACTGGGCTAAATCGCTGGCTTTGAAAGCAGACCAAGGCAGGCCAGCAGCAGCGGGTTCAATTCCCGTACCAGCCTCCCCGAACAGGCGCCGGAATGTGGCAACTAGGGGCTTTTCACAGTAACTTCATTTGAAGCCTACTCGTGACAATAAGCGATTTTCATTTTCATTTTTCATTTCACTCACCCTGACCAGGCGTACGTTGCTAATCCAAACCACTTGCTGTCCGTTGATGCGGAGGTTTTGGGATTGACAGCCACCTCCAGGCCACGCTCGTAGCACACCTGGATCAGATCAGAAGGTAGCTTCAGACTTCAGCGCTGCCTCCTCTTCCCCCTCCCTCCTTCCCTTATACTCCATACATTAGGGGTTGAGCAATAGGCCATTCAGCCCTTCCAAGCCTGCTCCACCATTCAATAAAATCATGTGGTCACAACTCCATTTTGCCATCAGCTCCCCCTTGATTGTAATGTCCGACGAGCAGAATTGTGTTGTAGAAACTGATGGAGGATTGGAAAGTACATTTGCTTCCACCGCCTCGCTGCTGGCAACACGCCACCCTGACCTGGAAATATATCGGCCATTCCTCTATTGACACTGGGTCAAACTCCCTCTGTGGGTGGCACAGTGGTTAGCACTGCTGCCTCACAGCACCAGGGACCCGGGTTCAATTCCGACCTCGGGTGTCTCTCTGCGGAGTCTGCACGTTCTCCCCGCGTCTGCGCGGGTTTCCTCCGGGTGCTCCGGTTTCCTCCCACATTCTAAGAGACGTGCAGGTTATGATGGATTGGCCGTGCTGAATTGCCGCTTAGTGTCCAACGGTTCGGTGGGGTTACGGGGATCGGGTAGGGAATGGGGCTCAGGTAGGGTTGTCTTTCGGAGGGCTGGTGCAGCTTCGATGGGCCGAATGGCCCTCTGTAATGTAGGGATTCTATGATTCCATCAGCACAGTGAGTGTATCTACATCACAGGGCCTGCAGCGGGTTCAAGAAGACAGCTCACCATCACCTTCTCCGGGGCAATTAGGGATGGGCAATAAAGGGCAGCACGGTGGCACAGTGGTTAGCATTGCTGCCTACGGCGCTGAGGACCCGGGTTCGAATCCCGGCCCTGGGTCACTGTCCGTGTGGAGTTTGCACATTCTCCCCGTGTCTGCGTGGGTTTCACCCCCACAACCCAAAGATGTGCCGGGTAGGTGGATTGGCCATGCTAAATTGCCCCTTAAATTGGCAAAAAATAATTGGGTACGCTAAATTTAAAAAAAAAAAGGGATGGGCAATAAATGGAGGCCTCGCCCAGTGATGCCTGGTATCCAGGAAGAAATGAGGAAACAGAACTGTCTGTCTGTTAAAAGGGCAGCGCAGTGGTTAGCACTGCTGCCTCACCTAGCCGGGGTCCCGGGTTCGATTCCCGGCTTGGGTCACTGTCTGTGCGGAGTCCGCACGTTCTCCCCGTGTCTGCGTGGGTTTCCTCCGGGTGCTCCGGTTTCCTCCCACAAGTCCCAAAGATGTGCGGGTTAGGTGAGGTCATGGGGGAGCAGGCCTGGGTAGGGTGCTCTTTCAGAGGGTCAGTACAGAATCGATGGGCTGAATGGCCTCCTTCTGCGTGATGATTCTATGAAACGCCATTGGGAGACGCCTTACCCGGCAGATCAGAACCTTGTTGTTGTACTGATGGGTGTATCGACATCGGCTCTTTGCAGTGTGAGCGACATTATCCTTCAAGTGGTTCATATTCTTTGTACAGCGAGCCCTTCAACAATTAAAAAAAAACGGAACAGTAACATTTCCCCTCCTGGTTACTCTCTGCACCTCATTTACCGCAACACAGGCCTCTGGTTCACTGTCAGCTTGACGTAGAGCAGGGGCGGGTTACGTGGGTATTTTCCAGACCTGAGTGAGCGATGAGGAATGGAGTGGTGGCTTTGGGTCGTCTACACGGAAACAAGGAGGCGGAAGGGAGATTTAATTGAGGTGTAGCAAATTCTGATGGGGCCAGGATAGAGTGGACAGGGAGGACATGATTCCCTCAGCAGACAGGTCATTAACCAGGGGGCTGAGATTTTAAAATAATTGGGAGAAGGATTGGAGAAGATGGTGGGGGGATTTTCACCTGTGTTAGGGAGAACTCGGAGATTATCGGCGGGGAAATCTCAAGCGTTAATGGGAACGCTTACTTTTATTTTGCTCTGGTGTGAGGTGACAAGTGAAACTTCAGTGTGAATACATTTATTAGGGTGGCACGGTGGCGCAGTGGTTAGCACGGCTGCCTCGCAGCGCCAGGGACCCGGGTTTGCACCTTCGGCCCGTGTCTGCGTGGGTTTTACCCCCACAACCCAAAAGATGTGCAGAGTAAGCGGATTGGCCACATTAAATTGGCCCGTAATTGGGAAGAAAACAGAATTGGGACATGCTGTCAAAGTTTTTCACCTTGCACCCATCAGAACAAATGGCAGAATGCCAAATTTCAAACAATCTCAATTTATACTCATCGGAGAAAAGGGTGATGATTGGTCAGGAGGTTGACGCTGAATGGCTGGGGAGCTGCCATGTCTCTGATCGGGGGGGGGGGGACACACGAGGTGCGCAATGTGACCCGGAGCTTGTCCAAGGTTTTGCCCGCGACTTTTGCTCCATTGCTGGAGCGCGGAAAGCTCAGAAGGCGGGGGAGCGAAGGAAAGAACAGAGCCCCCTCCACCCCCTCCTCCCAGCCGCGCACTCTAGGACTGTCGCTCACCCACAGCTCAGACAGACGTTGGAGCAGCTGAAGTATTCATCGGGGAAGAACGAGCTGGTCGTAATTCGATCGTCCGTAATCTCCCCGTTAAACCTCATACTCAGAGCCTGGATTGAAAAGAAACCACACACGCGGGGAGTCACAAAGAGAGAGAACATTCATTCTTATGGCGCCTTGCACATCCTCCGCTTCGGAGCCAATGAAGCATTTACTTTCCTTGACGTCCAGTCGCTGTTGTACGTAGGAAACGCTGCAGCCAACCACCGCACAGCACGATCCCGCAAAGAATAGTGCCCAGATTATCATGTTTAAGTGAGTGTCCCACCCCCCCATCTCCCACCCCCCCACCTCCCCCACCCCCACCTCCTCACACCCTCCCCATCTCCTCACACACTCCCCACCTCCCCACACCCCCACCCCACCACCTCCCCCTCCCCACACCCTCCCCACCTCCCCACACCCCCACCTCCCCCTCCCCACACCCCCCCACATCCCCACCCCACCACCTCCCCCGCCTCCCCCTCCCCGACAACCCCCCCCACCACCCCCCCCACCCCACACACCCCCACCCACACCCCCCCACCACCACCTCCCCCTCCCCACACCCCCCCCCCACACCCCCCCATCCCCCAAGCACAGCAGACCATTCAGCCCATCGTGCGCACATTGGCTCAGGTAAAGCGGACCCATCGGTCGCCCTCGACGCAACCCCTCCCCACCCGCGTTACCTTCAATACGTTGTAGACGATAGCGGGCGGCCTCCGAGAGCGGGTGGACGTGTTGCTTGCCCGCCTGCACACCACCTCCAAAAACCCACTGAAGTTGGTGGGTGGCAGGGTGGTCCTGGTGCCCACGTACTCGACCGAGTTGAAGGCTTCGGTGCTCAAACTCAACTGGTGGAACCTCTTCTGGAGCAGTTGCTCGGCACCTCCTGGGGTCCGGGAGTCTGCGAGGGGGGGAGGGGGGGAGAAGGTCAACACAGCAGCTAAACCCGGCGTCCATGTGATTTTGTACATTATAGGTTTTTTAAAATTCATTCACAGGGCACCCCTGGTGGGGTCAGGACTTATTGCTCAACCCCAACGGTGCTGACCGACCACCGATTGTGATGCTCGGGCCCATTTTGGAGAGGTGGTTAAGAGTCGACAACATGTCTTATGAAGAAAAGGTTTTATTTTATTTATTTTTTTATAAATTTAGATTAGCCAATTATTTTTTTTTTCCAATTAAGGGGCAATTTAGCGTGGCCAATCCACCTACTCTGCACATTTTTGGATTGTGGGAGCGAAACCCACGCAGACACGGGGAGAATGTGCAAACTCCACACGGACAGTGATCCAGAGCTGGGATCGAACCTGGGACCTCAGCGCCGTGGGGCGGTTGTGCTAACCACTAGGCCACCGTGCTGCCCTTTATGAAGAAAGGTTGAGGGAGCTCGGGGCTTTGCTCACTGGAGCGAAGAAGGCAGAGAGGTGACTTGATAGAGGTGTACAAGGTGATGAGAGGCATGGATAGAGTGGATAACCAGAGACTTTTCCCCAGGCCGGAAATGGCAGTCAAGAGGGGACATCATTTTAAGGTGATTGGAGGGAAGATGTCAGAGGTCGGTTCTTTACCCAGAGAGCGGTGGGTTTGTGGAATGCACTGCCAGCAGAGGTTGTGGAGTCAGAGTCATTAGGGACATTTAAGTGACTCTTAGACAGGCACATGGACAGCAGTAAATTGAAGGGGTGTAGGTTAGGTTGATCTTAGATTGGGATAAATGGTCGGCACAACATCGTGGGCCGAAGGGCCTGTACTGTTCTATAACATCGCTGTGGGTCTGGAGTCACGTGTAGGCCAGACCAGTTAAGTACAACAGATTTCCTTCCCTAAAGGGAGACATTAGTGAATCAGATGGGATTTTACGGACAATTGGTGATGGTTGTCACGGTCGCCGTTACTGAAACCAACTTTCAATCCCAGATTTTATTCATCGAATTTGAATTCCACGGGGTGGGATTTGAACCCGTGTCCCCCGGAGCGTTAACCTGGGGCCTTCTGGGCTACCTGATCCAGTGACAACACCAACCTCTCCGTGTCCCAGCTATCAGAGGAATAATCTTATCAACCACCAGCCCTGAAGCGAGAGTTAGTGTCAAACTGGGAATCAATAAGCATCCTGGATCGAGCCAATGGGTGGCGCAGTGGTTAGCACTGCTGCCTCACAGCACTGAGGTCCCAGGTTCCGGGTCCCGACCCCGGGTCACTGTCTGTGTGGAGTTTGCACATTCTCCCTGTGTCTGCATGGGTTTCACCCCCACAACCCAAAGGTATGCAGGGTAGGTGGATTGGCCACGCTAAATTGCCCCTTAATTGGAAAAAATGAATTGGGTACTCTAAATAAAAAAAAAAAGAAACTCTACCCACCATTACACTCCGCTGGTCACCTGGGCTGGATTTACGACCTCACAGGTCAGGGTCAACCCCATGACCTTTTCCCCCATCCCCGTCAGGTCAAGACAACCCCCCCCCCCCCCCCACACTCCAGCAGCACTCACAGCCGCCCAGCAGCACTCACCGCCGCCCAGCAGCACTCACCGCAGCCCAGCAGCACTCACCGCAGCCCAGCCGCCCAGCAGCACTCACCACAGCCCAGCAGCACTCACCGCCGCCCAGCAGCACTCACAGCCGCCCAGCAGCACTCACAGCCGCCCAGCAGCACTCACCGCAGCCCAGCAGCACTCACAGCAGCCCAGCAGCACTCACAGCCGCCCAGCAGCACTCACCACAGCCCAGCAGCACTCACCGCAGCCCAGCAGCACTCACAGCAGCCCAGCAGCACTCACCACAGCCCAGCAGCCCAGCAGCACTCACAGCCGCCCAGCAGCACTCACCACAGCCCAGCAGCACTCACCGCAGCCCAGCAGCACTCACAGCAGCCCAGCAGCACTCACAGCAGCCCAGCAGCACTCACAGCAGCCCAGCAGCACTCACAGCCGCCCAGCAGCACTCACCACAGCCCAGCAGCCCAGCAGCACTCACCACAGCCCAGCAGCCAGCAGCACTCACCGCAGCCCAGCAGCCCAGCAGCACTCACCGCAGCCCAGCAGCACTCACCGCAGCCCAGCAGCACTCACCGCAGCCCAGCAGCCCTCACAGTAGCCCAGCAGCCCTCACAGTAGCCCAGCAGCACTCACAGCCGCCCAGCAGCCCTCACAGTAGCCCAGCAGCACTCACAGCTGCCCAGCAGCACTCACCGCAGCCCAGCCGCCCAGCAGCACTCACAGCCACCCAGCAGCACTCACCGCAGCCCAGCAGCACTCACCGCAGCCCAGCAGCACTCACAGCCACCCAGCAGCACTCACCGCAGCCCAGCAGCACTCACCGCAGCCCAGCAGCACTCACAGCCGCCCAGCAGCACTCACAGCCGCCCAGCAGCACTCACAGCCGCCCAGCAGCACTCACCGCAGCCCAGCAGCACTCACCGCAGCCCAGCAGCACTCACAGCAGCCCAGCAGCACTCACCGCCGCCCAGCAGCCCAGCCGCCCAGCAGCCCAGCAGCACTCACAGCCGCCCAGCAGCACTCACAGCCGCCCAGCAGCACTCACCGCAGCCCAGCAGCCCAGCAGCACTCACAGCCGCCCAGCAGCACTCACAGCCGCCCAGCAGCACTCACAGCCGCCCAGCAGCACTCACAGCCGCCCAGCAGCACTCACCGCAGCCCAGCAGCCCAGCAGCACTCACAGCCGCCCAGCAGCACTCACCGCCGCCCAGCAGCACTCACAGCCGCCCAGCAGCACTCACCACAGCCCAGCCGCCCAGCAGCACTCACAGCCGCCCAGCAGCACTCACCGCAGCCCAGCTGCACTCACCGCAGCCCAGCAGCACTCACCGCAGCCCAGCAGCCCTCACAGTAGCCCAGCAGCCCTCACAGTAGCCCAGCAGCACTCACAGCCGCCCAGCAGCACTCACCGCAGCCCAGCAGCACTCACCGCCGCTCAGCAGCCCAGCAGCACTCACAGCCGCTCAGCAGCACTCACCGCAGCCCAGCAGCACTCACCGCAGCCCAGCAGCCCAGCAGCACTCACCGCAGCCCAGCAGCCCAGCACCCCGGCAGCACTCACAGCCGCTCAGCAGCACTCACCGCAGCCCAGCAGCCCAGCAGCACTCACCGCCGCTCAGCAGCACTCACCGCAGCCCAGCAGCACTCACCACAGCCCAGCAGCACTCACAGTAGCCCAGCAGCACTCACCGCAGCCCAGCAGCACTCACCGCAGCCCAGCAGCACTCACCGCAGCCCAGCAGCACTCACCGCAGCCCTCACCGCAGCCCAGCAGCACTCACCGCAGCCCAGCAGCACTCACCGCAGCCCAGCAGCACTCACCGCAGCCCAGCAGCACTCACCGCAGCCCAGCAGCACTCACCGCAGCCCAGCAGCACTCACCGCCGCCCAGCAGCCCTCACAGTAGCCCAGCAGCACTCACAGCAGCCCAGCAGCCCAGCAGCACTCACAGCAGCACTCACCGCCGCCCAGCAGCACTCACCACAGCCCAGCAGCTTGGTGTTGGAGGTCTCGTGAAAGACGAGCAGTGCAGGCCCCAGGCTGGACAGGGGCACCTCCAGGCCGCAGCGGTCGGACATGGCCTTCAGCTCGCTGGTGAAGTGTTTGAGGTAGGCCTGGGAGGCGTTGCCCAGGAACCGGAAGAGGTCGTTGTGTAGCCGCTCGGCCCGAGTCCGGTACACCACCATGTCGGAGACTGCCAGCACCTTCAGCAGCAACCTCATCCGCTGGTTCTGCTTGCTGGTGGCCCCCAGCAGGCCCTCCGTGTCCAGGAGGATGAGGGACAGCGAGGGGTCGAAGGCAGCCCACACCCCCACGGTGCAGGAGTCCTGGGTTTCCGAGGTGCGGAATACCTCGTGGCCGTTGAAGAAGGTGGCGTTTAAAGTGTGAGATTTCCCATCCCCCGTATTGCCGAAAATGGAAAGGACTTTCACGGCCTTGTTGCTGGGAATCCCCAGCCTCTCCAGGAAACTTTCCTCTTCCATCACCTTCCAAAGAATGAAGCACATCGTTAGAAAGTTCAAGCTTAGGGACCGGCACAAAAATCCAGGCTGACATACCCCCTGGGCGTAAAGTCCCAGAGTACCACTTCGGAGGAGAGCAGAGCAGTTTCTCCCTGCCAGTCATCACCGCCACCCCCCCCCCCCCCCCCCCCCCCCGGGCCACCACCACACACCCCCTCTTCCCCCCCCCCCTCCCCTCCCCACCCCCACCTCCTCCCAATAACCCTGGTCAACATTTAACTTTAAAAAGACACCATCACCAAAATCAAATTTTCTGCTCTCTACGGCATTGTTGCCTGTGGGATCTTGCTGTGCGCAAAGTATAGATCGCCAACTATTTCCCGCTGGTTTTGGGGGGGGGGGGGGGGGGGGGTCTCAGATATGGGTCACAGTAGAACAATTAGAGCCAGCCCTTTTCAGGGGTAAGGTTAGGGAACATTCCTACACACACGCACACGCACACACTTCCCTGGATGAGCGCAGCTCCAACAACACTCAAGAAGCTCGACACCATCCAGGGCAAAGCAGCACCGCTTGATTGGCACCCCATCCATCACCTTCTACACCTTCAGGGGCTGTTTAGCACAGGGCTAAATCGCTGGCCTTGAAAGCAGACCAAGCAGGCCAGCAGCACGGTTCAATTCCCGTACCAGCCTCCCCGGACAGGCACCGCAATGTGGCGACTAGGGGCTTTTCACAGTAACTTCACTTGAAGCCTACTTGTGACAATAAGCAATTTGCATTTGCAACATTCACTCCCTCCACCACTGACCCACAGTGGCAGCCGTGTGTACCGTCTACAGGATGCACAGCAGCAACTCACCAACACAGCACCTTCCAAATCCACGGCCCCTACCAAAGGCAGCAGACATATGGGAACACGCTGTCAAAATCCTGGAACTTCCTCCCGGACAGCACGGTGCTGCGTGGGTTTCCTCCGGGTGCTCCGGTTTCCTCCCACGAAAGACGTGCTTGTTAGGTGAATTGGACATTCTGAATTCTCCTTCTGTGACCCGAACAGGCGCCGGAATGTGGCGACGAGGGGATTTTCACAGTAACATCATCGCAGTGTTAATGTAAGCCTACTTGTGACAATAATAAAGATTATAATAATAAAGGTGATGGCCCTTTTAAGGGGGCAATTAAGGATGGGCAATAAATAGCCAGTGATGTCCACACCCCATAGATGAATTGTTTAAAAACTCAAAGGGTGGTCAGAATTTTGGAACTTCTTTCCTTAAATGGTTAGTGATGCTCCGACTGTTGTTGATTTTGAAGCAGTTTGTTGGGTTTTGGTTATCCATGCGTATCGAGGGACATGGGGCAAAGGTGGGCGTACGGAATTAGGTCATAGATGAGACAGGATCTCACCGATTGGCAGAGGGGCTGAATTGGCCTCCTTCAGATCCCAAGCTGCCTGTCAGCCCTCAAATCAGTCACTGTCCACCCCCAAATTCTAGTGATCCCTTCACAAATTAATAAATGTTCTTTCACGAACTTCACACTCTCCAGCCCGTCAGTCACAGTGGGTCAGAAACCTTCCCCTGGAATCCATGTGCACCCTCCCCAGAGGCACGCAGCGTGGGAACATATCCGTGGAAAACAGACAGGCAATGGAGCAAAAAATCCCCATCAACGTCCAGGCCCTGGGGCAATCCAACAAGAGCAGCATTTACTTCCAATTGCGAGTCTGCACTTACAATGATTTACTTCATGCATGACTTACGTCCAACATATGTCCCCTACACGGGTGTCATTACCATGTTGCTACAGATTCTGTCCCTGGGCATCGCCGCTGCTGAAGAATCTCATTTAATTGCCCCTCGCTAGCAGGGGCATCAATTGGCGGCAGAATTATATCCCGCAGTTAGAACAGCAGTTCAGGCTGCTTAACCGGGGATGTTAGGGCTCAGTTCCATCTCCTTAGCACAGCAGCAACTCCTCCCTCAACAGCACCTTCCAGACCCGGGATCTCTACCATCAGCAAGACCGAGACGGCAGGTACCTGGGAACCCCACCACCTGGAGCTGCCCCTTTGAGTCACTCACCATCCCGACTTGGAAATATATCAGCCGTTCCTTATCGGCCGTTCCTTCACTGTCGCGGGGGGGGGGGGCAAAATCCCGGAACTCCCCTCCCTAACAGCACGGTGGGTGCACCCACACCACACGGTGGGTTCAAGGTGGTGGTGGAAGATGCAATTCGGGATGGGTAATAAATGCCAGCCGAGTCCATCGATGTCCACATCCCGTAAACAAAGGAAACAGATGTGGGAAACTCAACTGCCCCAGGAAGGGGGAATACAGAGACGAGCACATTTGTACTCGCTCCTTTACAATCCTCGGGATACTCCGCTTCCCACATTTTCCACCGTCTGCTGTCAGGGCCTCAGAATGAGTGGGTCCGAGACTCTGCTCCGATCCCCTCACCTTTTGGAGATTAGCCAATGGGGGGGGGAGGTTCCTGATTAGATGGGACCAATGGCACCATCGTCACTAGACTCCTGGGGCTGTGACCACAGAAGAACTGAGCGTGAATCCTGCAAATTCAGCCCAGGTTGGATTGGGTCGAGGACGGCTCGCTTCATCCATATTGGCAGCTTCGTAAAGGCAGTTAACTGGTGTTGGGGTAAGTACCGGGGTGGGCTTGCATTTATACTGCACATTCCACAACTTCTCAAAGTGAATCCCAGACTTAACACTTTAGGAACACAGCGGATGATGTAATGTACAGAGACACGCCAGTCAGTTTATGCACTGCAAGCTCCCACAGCAATGTGACAAATGGGCAGATCAGGTCGTGGGGTAAACATTGTTTCCCAAGCTGGGAGGACTCCCCAGCTCCTCCTCGACATGTTGGTCGCCCAATTCAAGAGGGGGGGGGGGGCAGACGGGTAACGTCCCATCTAAAGACGGTGTCTGGTGACAGAGCAGCACTCCCCTCAGTACTGCACTGGGAGCACCCATCTCGATTCTGTTCTTAAAATCGATTGGGGGCAATTTAGCGTGGCCAATCCACCTATCCTGCACATCTTTGGGTTGTGGGGGTGAAACCCACGCAGACACGGGGAGAATGTGCAAACTCCACACGGACAGTGACCCAGGGCCGGGATCGAACCGGGGACCTCAGCGCCGTGAGGCAGCAGCGCTAACCACTGCCACCCCACGGGTCAATAAGGAACCCCGTGCATTTGCTCACAGATCCCCACATTATGGCGACTTATACATTCTATGGGTGTAAACCCATCCATAATTACCCTGTGAAATAACCTACAACACTTTTTAAAAAAAGGAACATTGCACCTTGCCCCTAAAAACGGCTCCTTTCAGACAGCACAGGGGAGTGAATTTACATAGCGCCTTCCACTGTGGCCTGTAAATCAGTCACTGCTGCGATGTAAGCGGCTAAATTCGCGCACAGAAAGCTCCCACACAAACAGGTACGGTGACAAATGACCAGAATAAAAAGGACGAAGGCAGATTTAATGTTAAAAAAAATCTCTTTCCAGGAAATGGAAGGGGGGGGGGGGGGGGGCGGTTGGACATGTGTCGCAGTTTTTATTTGGGACCAATTTTACGTGCGTTTGGGGCGTGGGAAACATCGTAAATGTGGCGCATTCCCCCAAAATGAATACAAAGTGTGGATGGAAACAGGAAGGTTGTTACATTGTGGCCGCTTGTTACATTGTTATTGTAACAAATGTATCTTCCTCATAACCGCAGTGAAATCGACCAAAGGCTCCTGTCAATTACACCCTCCCACCTCCCAATTAAACCCTGTTACAATTCTCAATTTAAATTGTACCTGTAATGTTTCATTCTCATCTACCAGGAGAAAACTTTTGCAGTTCTCTGTGTTGATGTCCAGCTCTCCCACCTCCTTCAGTAACGATGAAGACATGTTTTTTTTTCTCTCTCTCTCTCTCTCTCACCCTGTTGTTGTTTTTCCCCCTGCTCCCCTCCCTTGTTTTCCTGAGTGTGTCGTCTCTCCCAGAGAGTCCCCACCTACCCACAACAGCTCCAGGAAGGGGGCTGCTTAAACCCAGCAAAGGCGACCATCCACTTTCTGTAACGCTGGTGTCTCTGCCCAGGATACAGGAAGCTTCACAACTGCCTGGCCCATAGTGTCATATGACAGCCTAATCCTGCCCTGGGCTCCCCGCTCCCCTCCCCTACTCCAGGTTCAAGCGCCTGCAGAAACCTCCCAGTTTAAACTCGGTCGCTGTGCAGCCCTGATGATGTCGAGGGCAGGTCCCTGGCCTACTTGCCTGGAAGATAAGACTTGCATTTGTATAGCACCTCCCCCCGTCCCCGACAGTACCTACTCCACAGGGACTGCACCGGCTCAAGATACCAGCTCACCCCCACCACCCTCTCCAAGGGCAATTAGGGATGGGCAACATACTGCACCTATTGGCAGAGACACCCACCTACCATGAAATAATAAAACTTCACCTCCCATCAGCGGGCACAGTTCTAACACAGGAGGACACAGCAGCCAATTTGAGTATAGCAAGATCGCTCAAGAAGAGCAACTCGATAAACTACATTTTAAAAACATTTAGAGATTAGTATTGGCTCCATAACTGTCTCCTCCGACCCAGAGAGCAGACACGGCCTTAGTTTAACATCTGATCCTCTGACAGTGCAGCACTCCCTTGGTACTGACCCTCTGACAGTGCGGCACTCCCTCAGTACTGACCCTCTGATAGTGCAGCACTCCCTCAGTACTGACACTCTGACAGTGCAGCACTCCCTCGGTACTGACCCTCTGACAGTGCGGCACTCCCTCAGTACTGACCCTCTGACAGTGCGGCACTCCCTCAGTACTGACCCTCTGACAGTGCAGGTACTCCCTCAGTACTGACCCTCTGACAGGTGCAGCACTCCCTCAGTACTGACCCTCTGACAGTGCAGCACTCCCTCAGTACTGACCCTCTGACAGTGCAGCACTCCCTCATTACTGACCCTCTGACAGTGCAGCACTCCCTCAGTACTGACCCTCTGACAGTATGGCACTCCCTCATTACTGACCCTCTGACAGTGCGGCACTCCCTCAGTACTGACCCTCTGACAGTGCGGCGCTCCCTCAGTACTGACCCTCTGACAGTGCAGCACTCCCTCAGTACAGACCCTCTGACAGTGCAGCACTCCCTCAGTACTGATCCTCTGACTAGTGCAGCACTCCCTCAGTACTGACCCTCTGACAGTGCAGCACTCCCTCAGTAATGACCCTCTGACATGCAGGCACTTCGGTCAGTACTGACCCTCTGACAGTGCAGCACTCCCTCAGTACTGACCCTCTGACAGTGCGGCACTCCCTCAGTACTGACCCTCTGACAGTGCGGCACTCCCTCAGTACTGACCCTCTGACAGTGCGGCTCTCCCTCAGTACTGACGCTCTGACAATGCGGCACTCCCTCAGTACTGACCCTCTACAGTGCAGCACTCCCTCAGTACTGACCCTCTGACAGTGCAGCACTCCCTCAGTACCGATCCTCTGACAGTGCGGCACTCCCTCAGTACTGACCCTCTGACAGTGCAGCATTCCCTCAGTACTGAACCTCTGATAGTGTGGCACTCCCTCAGTACTGACCCTCTGACAGTGCAGCACTCCCTCAGTACTGACCCTCTGACAGTGCGGCACTCCCTCAGTACTGACCCTCTGACAGTGCAGCACTCCCTCAGTACTGACCCTCTGACAGTGCAGCACTCCCTCAGCACTGACCCACTGACAGTGCAGCACTCCCTCAGTACTGACCCTCTGACAGTGCGGCTCTCCCTCAGTACTGACCCTCTGACAGTGCAGCACTCCCTCAGTACTGACCCTCTGACAGTGCGGCACTCACTCAGTACTGACCCTCTGACAGTGCGGCACTCCCTCAGTACTGACCCTCTGACAGTGCAGCACTCCCTCAGTACTGACTCCTCTGACAGTGCAGCACTCCCTCATTACTGACCCTCTGACAGTGCAGCACTCCCTCAGTACTGACCCTCTGACAGTGCGGCACTCCCTCAGTACTGACCCTCTGACAGTGCGGCACTCCCTCAGTACTGACCATCTGACAGTGCAGCACTCCCTCAGTACTGACCCTCTGACAGTGCAGAACTCACTCAGTACTGACCCTCTGACAGTGCGGCACTCCCTCAGTACTGACCATCTGACAGTGCAGCACTCCCTCAGTACTGACCCTCTGACAGTGCAGAACTCACTCAGTACTGACCCTCTGACAGTGCAGCACTCCCTCAGTACTGACCCTCTGACAGTGCAGAACTCACTCAGTACTGACCCTCTGACAGTGCAGCACTCCCTCAGTACCGATCCTCTGACAGTGCGGCACTCCCTCAGTACTGACCCTCTGACAGTGCAGCACTCCCTCAGTACTGAACCTCTGACAGTGCGGCACTCCCTCAGTACTGACCCTCTGACAGTGCAGCACTCCCTCAGTACTGACCCTCTGACAGTGCAGCACTCCCTCAGTACTGACCCTCTGACAGTGCAGCACTCCCTCAGTACTGACCCTCTGACAGTGCGGCACTCCCTCAGTACTGACCCTCTGACAGTGCAGCACTCCCTCAGTACTGACCCTCTGACAGTGCAGGCACTCCCTCAGTACTGACCCTCTGACAGTGCGGCACTCCCTCAGTACTGACCCTCTGACAGTGCGGCACTCCCTCAGTACTGACCCTCTGACAGTGCAGCACTCCCTCAGTACTGACCCTCTGACAGTGCGGCACTCCCTCAGTACTGACCCTCTGACAGTGCAGCACTCCCTCAGTACTGACCCTCTGACAGTGCAGGCACTCCCTCAGTACTGACCCTCTGACAGTGCGGCGCTCCCTCAGTACTGACCCTCTGACAGTGCAGCACTCCCTCAGTACTGACCCTCTGACAGTGCAGCACTCCCTCAGTACTGACCCTCTGACAGTGCGGCACTCCCTCAGTACTGACCCTGTGACAGTGCAGCACTCCCTCAGTACTGACCCTCGCGAACTCCCTCAGTACTGACCCTCTGACAGTGCAGCACTCCCTCAGTACTGACCCTCTGACAGTGCGGCACTCCCTCTGTACTGACCCTCTGACAGTGCAGCACTCCCTCAGTACTGACCCTCTGACAGTGCGGCACTCCCTCAGTACTGACCCTCTGACAGGTCCGCACTCCCTCAGTACTGACCCTCTGACAGTGCGGCCTCCCTCAGTACTGACCCTCTGACAGTGCAGCACTCCCTCAGTACTGACCCTCTGACAGTGCAGGCACTCCCTCAGTACTGACCCTCTGACAGTGCAGCACTCCCTCAGTACTGACACTCTGACAGTGCAGGCACTCCCTCAGTACTGACCCTCTGACAGTGCAGCACTCCCTCAGTACTGACCCTCTGACAGTGCGGCACTCCCTCAGTACTGACCCTCTGACAGTGCAGCACTCCCTCAGTACTGACCCTCTGACAGGGCAGCACTC
>NC_052172.1:19360942-19456896 GCF_902713615.1 Scyliorhinus canicula
CTTGGTGAATGATGCCAACCTCCCCCTGTTCCAATTCCCTTTCTCCCCACTAAGGATGCAAGATGTTGAATACAAGCAGTGGGTTGGCCACCTACAGATGGCAAGTTCAAATCCCACCATCATGAGTTACAAAACAGAACAACAAAATGGGCAGGAAGTTAGGAGTATAAACACAGCTGGTCACTAATGCCCTTCAGCGAAGGGAACCCGCTTTGCATACCTGGTCTGAGCTCGACAGCACACTCTGGTTCTGCCTCTTCTGAAGCAGCCTAGACATTCACCGTGTCATTTGAACAATTAGAAGGCAGCCCAACACCTTTGCTGAACAAGGCAGAGAATAAATGTAGCCACTCTTGTGCTGAACAGGTACTTAGTGACTTCACCGAGTTAGTTACACCTTCTACCAATGGGGAAGACGATTAAAAATCTTTTCTTGACTGCCCAGTTTCACTTTACCACCTCCCTCAAAATTCTCTCCCCAGAAGCGTGGTTCCAAATGGATCACGTGCCTTCTGGCACTCGAGTGAGAAGAGGACACTTTACACCTCAGTGTCTAGACATGTTTAACTTTTTGGAGGAGGCAATTTTGAGGAATGCATAGCCTGTATACTCGCACCCCTGACCTCTGATCTTTCTCCCCCCACTGCTCAGCATTCCTACAAGGCAACTGGAACATACTCTTTTGGAAATTCAGACCTGGAGGCAGCCTGTTCTGGTGCCCTTAATCCTGTACCGCTGTGCGCTTTGCTACAACTTTAAAAATCTAACCTCCCATAAACACAGCGTCTGATTTAGTTCCGACAAGCACAAATGATAACGGATTCCATATTCAAAATAACCTCCTTTGTGAAAAGATTTCTTCTGAACTTTCTCTTTGTGCTTCAAGCCCCTTGTTACAGATTCAAAACAACGAAGAACTCCATCCCTAAAACCCTTCCCTAGTTTTCAGCACTTCTACTGGAATGAATCCCTTTAACCTACCCTGTTTGCTTACCATGGCTTCCCAGAATAATCCAATCATTGGCCACGATTCCATTTCGGTTTGTGGGAGCTTAACCGTTCTCAGGTCCTCTGATAAGGATCACAAACGTACCTGTAAAGCACTTTGGGATCTTCAGAAGTTGTAGAAGGCTCCTTGTCAATGAGAGTTTACTTTGGTGACCCAACTGCCTGTACATTTTCTTCAGCACTATGTGGGGCACGGAGTAGAAAAGACAAAAGCAAATTGCTGCGGATGCTGGAATCTGAAACAAAGGCAGAAAATGCTGGACAACCTCAGCAGGTCTGGCAGCGTCTGTAGAGAGAACACGGAGCTAATGTTTCGAATCTTTGACAAAGATTCTCTCTCCACAGATGCTGTCAGACCTGCTGAGATTCATAAAATCCCTATAGTGCAGAAGGCGGCCATTTGGCCCATCAAGCCTGCACCGACCCCCCCCTACATAGGCCCACTTATTGCCCTAGTCCCATAACGCCACCTAACCGTTGGACATTTATCACGGCCAATCCACCAACCGGCACGTCTTTGGACTGTGGGAGGAAACTGGAGCACCCGGAGGAAACCCACGCACACACGGGGAAAATGTGCATACTCCGCACAAACGGTCACCAAATGTCGGGATCATACCCTGATCCCTGTTGCTGTGAGACAGCAGTGCTAACCACAGTCCAGCACTTTCGGTGTAGGAAAGACTAAACTTTGACCTTGTGACTCTCTCAGCAACCCTGCTTGAAAAAGGTGCTGGGCTCTAATCTACCATCAGTTGCAGGCAACATTAAGCACCGTTAAGTTTCCATTTACAGGCTGTGTGGTAATTCAACACTTTCATAAATAGACAGGCTGATCCGGGGCTGCATCAGCCTCTTCAATTGATGACAGCTCTACTCCTCACGACTAGCTGCCTCAGCCTCCTCCACCCACACCCATGTGGAGAGAGAAAAGTAGTCCAGCTTCACGTGGCAGTACATTTATAATCTTTCACCTCCCCACCACTGAGCCCTGGTGAGAATTATGACTAGTTGATAAAAAGAGCATGTCAAATCAGTCTTGCTGCTGTGATGTGGAGCTAAATATTTGAAACCAAACCTGTGGTTAAGTTGGTCGCATTATGTGGCGCATGAAATCTCCCAAGGCCCTGAGCTGTCAATCACCCAAAATTAAATCGACGATGGATCATCATGGTGCTGATAGATTTATAACTATCCGAGCAAATTAATAGGATTAGCCCGCTGTACAGGTTGCTTGCGACTAGCTGATCTGCTTTCAGAAGGATCCATAATTTCACCTGCAGAGTTCAAAGCAAATCCTAGCAGCTGTGTAAAATCCCAGTGTCCTCGCCCATTGCTCCAGGAATTAAAAAACATACACGATACAGAAAAGAAACCAAGCAGATCATCTTTTCCACACAGTAATCACCAGCCATTGTAATCCTTTCCTTTGAATCAAAGGAAATAAAACTAGCGGGGGGGAGGGGGGGGTGAGGAGATCTGAGGAAACCTTTCAATTATTGATAGCCAGCACCTGTTCGCAAAAAGACAAAAAAAAATACAAGCCCAACTGCCCATTCCCTAAACTAACACGTGAATATTCGAGGCAACGTAACTATTAAATAAAATCATTAAAACTCTACCAATTCGGCTGAAATATTACTCTGAGGCTGGTCATATCAGCAAAGGATGCTTCTTTTGCAAACAATCTCCTGCCACAGATTAAGCCTTTTATTGGGTAGGCTGCTGCAAACAATGTCAATGACATTCTTAAATGGAATGTTTAATGAATTGAAGTCAGCCAGGAATACCATTAAAAAAAATACTATTGCCTGCGTGCTGCGAAAACAGAGCAGCACATTAAATACTGGGCGAGATGTCAATTCTTGCAACACAGGTATAGGTTTGCGCTTGCAAGAGGTTTAACAAGATGTTCCGTGGCTTCCAAATAATCTCAGCTATAAGCTTCATTTTGGAAAAAAAACCATCATATCGAGCACTAACAACCAGCCATTAAAGGCGCCATACCTCTGGTTTGCTAAGGGAGGTAATTTTTAAAAATTCAACACTGACCACCAACTCATGAAAGGACACCCCAGTGGGCGGCACTGCCGCACAGTGGTTAGCACTGTTGCTTCACAGCGTCAGGATCCCAGGTTTGATTCCCGGCTTGGGTCACTGGCTGTGCGGAGTCTGCACGTTCTCCCAGTGTCTGCGCGGGTTTCCTCCGGGTGCTCCGGTTTCTTCGAAAGACATGCTTGATAGGTGAATTGGACATTCTGAATTCTTCCTCTGTGTACCCGAACAGGCGCTGGAATGTGGCGACTAGGGGATTTTCACAGTAACTTCATTGCAGTGTTAATGTCAGCCTACTTGTGACAATATCATAGCTTGTTTTGAATGTTTGGTTTAAAAAGCGCATTCATTAATAGGTGGGCTTCCAAATCATAGTGACAATATAATTTTTCTTTACAAGTATTTAATCTTGCTGTAGAGTGGTTCAGAGCATCCCAGAGGTTCCAAATGGCACCACTGTATCCAGCAAACTTGTGTCATCCAGCAATCTACCAACCCAGAATTCTCTGTCAACCAGAATTTCTGATGTTCCCCAATGCAAATCCTCTGTACAACTGCCAATCGTCCTCTTTGTTTTATTTTCATTGGCTCAGGTTCCTATCAGCATTTGACCAATATACACTTTGTACCAATTACCATTTGGAGCAACGGAAATGATCATATTTTCTCGTCCCCTGGCAGAGAAGTGTCTATTTTGGCCATATCGCAAAAAGATACAAAACAGTGGCAAAAGTACTCAGTCAGTCGAAAGGACGGTACAAGGATTAATTACACTGCTATTCTGCACTTTTGAATCAGCTTCTATGTTGTACTATGTGCCATTTGCCAACATGCAAAGCTCGTCAAGCCAGCTGCAACCGAGAATAAACTGGTCACGACAATTTGTTAGAAATAGTTCTTTTCCAATTTCAGGCTGTAACAAATCTTTACAGGTTTAATCTTTACAGGTTTACTTTCAGATTGAAGCCAAGAAGCAGACATTGAAAATCAGTGTCGCGAACAGAGTTTGCGGAGCAATAACAAGGGCAGTTTTTGCTTCAAGCTTTGCAGCTGCTGGGGCAATTGTCTGGGTGCAGTTTATTCTGGGGAACAGAAGGAAACATAAAGAGGGAGCAAACAGAAACTGGAAAGTGAATTGTCAAAGCAACATTTCAGATGGTTGCAGTCACAAAACCTTCGGCCGGCTGACAAGAGGGTCAAAATGACAACTGGTTACTAAAAGTAATGACCCATTTTAGAATGGTATACTGCAGTGTGGTACATACGGCAACAGCTCCTGCGGCACCCAAATATTGCTGAGAGTCAGGTTTTCTGCCCGGCTGGCTCACACCAGTTAAAGTGCCTTCCTTTCCCTGCCATCCTATTAACATATGCTGCAGTGCACTTTGCAAAACAAGCCTGAATTATGTGGAAAACCCATTTCATTATTTCCATACAGCAGTAAGAGTAATTTAACAGGACTGCAGTTTGATCAATATGTTTAATACTACACTAACTTGCTAGCCAAAGAACTATTATAATAATTGCAACAGAAATTTCCCTGATTATTAAGCCTCCAATCATGAACAACATCAATAATGAAAAACATATGTAGATATTATTATATATTATATAGGTAAAAATGCCGAGCAAAGGGAGAGAGGAAAAGAGAGAGAGAAGGGGAAGGGAGAGAGGAAGAGAGAGAGAGAGAGAGAGAAAGGGAGAGAAAAGGGAGAGAGAGAGAGGAAAAGAGGAGAGAAAGAGAGGGATAAAGAGAGAGAGAGGGATAAAGAGAGAGAGAGAGAGAGAGGGATAAAGAGAGAGAGGGATAAAGAGAGAGAGAGGGATAAAAGAGAGAGGGATAGAGAGAGAAAGGGATAAAGACAGAGAGGGAGAGGGATAAAGAGAGAGAGGGATAAAGAGAGAGAGGGATAAAGAGAGAGAGGGAGAGGGATAAAGAGAGAGAGAGAGAGGGATAAAGAGAGAGAGAGAGGGATAAAGAGAGAGAGAGAGGGATAAAGAGAGAGAGAGGGATAAAGAGAGAGAGAGGGATAAAGAGAGAGAGAGAGGGATAGAGAGAGAGAGGGATAAAGAGAGAGAGGGATAAAGAGAGAGGGATAAAGAGAGAGAGAGAGAGAGAGGGATAAAGAGAGAGAGAGAGGGATAAAGAGAGAGAGAGAGAGAGGGATAAAGAGAGAGAGAGAGAGGGATAAAGAGAGAGAGAGGAGAGAGGAGATAAAGAGAGAGAGAGAGAGGGATAAAAAGAGTGCGCGAAAGGGATAAAGAGTGCGCGAAAGGGATAAAGAGTGCGCGAAAGGGATAAAGAGTGCGCGAAAGGGATAAAGAGTGCGCGAAAGGATAAAGAGTGCGCGAAAGGGATAAGAGTGCGCGAAAGGGATAAAGAGTGCGCGAAAGGGATAAAGAGTGCGCGAAAGGGATAAAGAGTGCGCGAAAGGGATAAAGAGTGCGCGAAAGGGATAAAGAGTGCGCGAAAGGGATAAAGAGTGCGCGAAAGGGATAAAGAGTGCGCGAAAGGGATAAAGAGTGCGCGAAAGGGATAAAGAGTGCGCGAAAGGGATAAAGAGTGCGCGAAAGGGATAAAGAGTGCGCGAAAGGGATAAAGAGTGCGCGAAAGGGATAAAGAGTGCGCGAAAGGGATAAAGAGTGCGCGAAAGGGATAAAGAGTGCGCGAAAGGGATGAAGAGTGCGAGAAAGGGATAAAGAGTGCGAGAAAGGGATAAAGAGTGCGAGAAAGGGATAAAGAGTGCGAGAAAGGGATAAAGAGTGCGAGAGAGGGAGAGAGAGAGAGAGAGAGATTTAGAAGATAGTAAAAACAGACAAAAACACAGGTATTGTTTTCAAATCTCTTATGGGCAAAATTTTGGTGTTCTCTTGGTTCAAATAACTGTAAATCACCAGAGGTATTTTTCGTTTTCTTTTTTTCAATTTAGAGTATCGAATTAAGTTTTTCCAATTAAGGGGCAATTTAGCGTGGCCAATCCACCTACCCTGCACATCTTTGGGTTGTGGGGGTGAAACCCACGCAGACACGGGGAGAATGTGCAAACTCCACACGGACAGTGACCCAGGGCCGGGATCGAACCTGGGATCTCGGCGCCGTGAGGCAGCAGTGCTAACCACTGCACCGCTGTGCTGCCCTAAAAAGTGTTTTCTAAGAGAAACTGGAGGAACTACTAGATTAATGTTAGGCACTCAATCAATTGTTGTGTCAATTATTTACTGTCCCCTATTAATTGGGAATGAACCTAGGAAACACTTCAAATATCACAATAAAAAGGTAAAGTTGCCATAGTGCCAGGTGACCACTGCTTTCCCCTCGGAGGAGAGGTGGTGGGGGGGGGGGGGGGGGGGGGGGGGGGGCGAAGAGCTGACTGGTGGCGATTTAACCCGAGGGTCACCACACCTCAGGCAAGTTTGAGAAGGCCTTCGTGAATACCCTCAGCCGGTACGGGAATTGAACCTGCGCTGCTGGAATCGCTCTGCATCACAAACCGGCCGTCCAGCCCACTGAGCTAAACCAGCCCCCAATCCCACAATAGAGACTCAGTTGTAACACAGTCACCTTCAAATTAGTCAGAAGGCTTCTGCTGTAGCTCCACTCAAGGACCAGGGCATATTATTTAGGTTAGTGCAGGGGGCGGCATGTGGCGCAGTGGTTAGCACTGGAACTGCGGCACTGAGGACCCGGGTTCGAATCCCGGCCCTAGGTCACGGTCCGTGTGGAGTTTGCACATTCTCTCCATGACTGTGTGGGTTTCACCCCCACAATCCGCAAATGTGTGCAGGTTAGGTGGATTGGCCACGCTATATTGTCCCTTAATTGGAAAAGAAAAATAATCGGCTACTCTAAATTTTTTTTTAAAAACAGGTTAGTGCATTGGCAGAGATGCCATCTTTCAGATGAGACTCAGAACCAAGGGCCTGATGTGCCTCTTCAGGGAGGCACAGAGAACTCCCTGCACAACCTGTCATGAAAGGGAATTTTCCAAATGCCCCGGTCAACATTTCCATCCGCCCACAACAGCAAAACAGCTCCACAGGCAATTTGTCTCATGGCTCTTCGACGGACTCTGCTATTTGTGCATTTATCGGTTAACAGTCACACATTTCAAAAATCACTCATTAGCTCTAAATAATAGCCAAAGCAGAACTTATAATATCGCATCTTCCACAGCCTCAGGGCACTCAATAGCCAATGAAGTACGTCTGAAGAGTGGTTACTGTTGCACTTTGGAAACGCATAGCCAAGTTAAGTACAGCGAACTTCCAAAAGTGCAAGGCAGTTGGATTAATTTAATAGCTCAATGAAAGAGGTGGCACAATTGGTGGGACGATGCAGCTCAGGACGAAGTCATTCTATGATTCCACAAGCAGATATTTGATAAATACCAGATAATAATTTTTTTCACTAATATGTTTGTACGGGTTAAATATTTTTCAATGCACCATGGAGAACATCTCTGCGCCTCTTCAAAATAGTGCCGTGGGATATTTTAAATGTCCACCTGAGGGGGGAAACAGCTCCGCAGTTTAACGTCTCATTCAAAACAGAAGCACTTTGTGACACCCCAAAGACATGCACAGTGTTATATAAATGTTAGCTGCTTTATGCTTGCAGGTACTTACAGAAGATATATTCACACCATTTTCAAATGGAGTGTTGGCAGGTACAGCACTTATCAGCAAATTGTATCATTCTTAAATGTTGCGGTTTCACTGAACCTGTTTGTGCTGGATTCCCGAATGTTTTTAAACAGTAAAAGAAAAACCGTGGTAAACTTCTAAATGCCAGTCTCAATCCCGTGGGAATTTGTTGTAAATTAAATGGCACAGTGGTTAGCACTATTGCTTCACAGCACCAGGGACCCAGATTCCATTCCCAGCTTGGGCCACTGTCTGTGCGGAGTCTGCACGTTCTCCCGTGTCTGCGTGGGTTTCCTCCGGGTGCTCCGGTTTCCTCCCACAAGTCCCCGAAAGGCGTGCTTATTAGGTGACTTGGGCATTCTGAATTCTCCCTCTGTGTACCCGAACAGGCGCCAGAATGTGGCGACGAGGGGATTTTCACAGTAACTTCATTGCTAATGTAAGCCTACTTGTGACGCTAATAAAGATTATTATAAATGCCCAGAGGAGAGGAGCTCAAAGAAAGTTACAAAGACAGGCAGAGAATTCAAGGCAAATCAAAATGTAAATTTATCTGGGTGACTCCAAGCTGGAGAACTGGGGAGACACACAGTTCCATCATGATAGATAGAACAGTACAGCACAGAACAGGCCCTTCGGCCCTCGATGTTGTGCCGAGCAATGATCACCCTACTCAAACCCACGTATCCACCCTATACCCGTAACCCAACAACCCCCCCTTAACCTTACTTTTTAGGACACTACGGGCAATTTAGCACGGCCAATCCACCTAACCCGCACATCTTTGGACTGTGGGAGGAAACCAGAGCACCCGGAGGAAACCCACGCACACACAGGGAGGACGTGCAGACTCCACACAGACAGTGACCCAGCCGGGAATCGAACCTGGGACCCTGGAGCTGTGAAGCATTTATGCTAACCACCATGCTGCCCGAACTCAGAGTCCTGGGAAAGAGTAAATGAAAGCACGAGGCTGCAGGGAATTCAATTCTGTCGAGATGAAAAAAAACAATTCCAGTTTGTAGATTTGGAATTCAGGAGGAACAGGAGAGAACAATTTGTTTTTTTTTTAATTTAGTGTATCGAATTCTTTTTTTACCCTAATTAAAGGGCAATTTTAGCTTGGCCAATCCACCTACCCTGCACATATTTTAGATTGTGGGGGGTGAGACACAGGGAGAATGTGCAAACTCCACTGCGCAAACTCCATATTTCGTGATCCGGGGCCAGGATCGAACCCAGGTCCTCGGCGCCGTGATGCAGCAGTGCTAAACACTGCACCACCGAGCTGCCCCCAAGGAGAGAACAATTTAAACGATAATAGTAAATACTAAAACCGAGAAAGAGGTTCCAAACATAGTTTACAGCTTTGGCAGGTTGCCGACTGGACAAGTATCTTCAGCCTCTTGTCCACAAATAAGGCAGCGGCTGTAACCTTCTCCAGGTATAGAAGGACCATTCGAATATTGAACAGATTTCGCATTTATAAAGAGCAACGAGGAATTCAATGGAAAAGTAGAGTCTGGCATAGATTAGAAACAGAGCTTCCTGGATGCAGCTTCTTCAATAGAGGAGATATGGGAGGTCCAGCATGTTGGAAGATGGACCAATGGTGGAATCTTCATGCTATTGAAGGGCCTGGACAAAATTGCCTTGACCCCGAATGCTGATGAATGGAGCATGGGAGCCCTGGGCAAGTGAATATATTTGGCTGGAAAAAGAGATACGGTTCAGCGATCTGAAGGAGGAATGGAATGGCAGAGAGGATGGCACCTGTGAAACACAAGTTATAGTTTCACAGCACACAAAGAGGCCATTCGGCCCATTGTGGCACGTTTGTGTAACGGAAGAGAACGAGGCATCAACTGTGACAGAAATGTAATGATTTAAAATAAAACTAGTTAGAATACAAACTTTAGTGGGAACCAGGTTGATCTGTTGAATGATGTCAGGAGAAGACGGTACTAAAATAATGGCGGATGATTATTTAGAACATCAATTGTAAGCTCAGTCATAAGTGAATGTCCTCCTCTCCTACCCAATGATGATCAGTTTGATTCTTCAGTTTATTTTTTTTACTGGCCAAGTCTTTGAATATTTTATATGGATCCTGGTTTGAAAATAGTATTAATGCCTCAGGCTAGCCAAGGTGCCTCACCATCACATGAAAGCAACCGCTTATTTTAAATATTTAAAGTTATATCTGCTGCTCCCATTTAGTAGCCGATTCATTTTCTAACGCCTGAAACCTAATACAATGAGCCCAGCCCAATGCACAATGAGCCTGCGGAATATCCCGTACACTTCAAGCTGCAGTTTCATTGTGGTTCAACAGGTTTCGGTTTCTCTCAATCCTCTCGTGTATAGCAGCATTCTAAAACATATTTCATGGATGTTCACTACTGGTTAGCAACCAGAAATTGATACACAGAAAAAAAAGAAAAGGTGAATTGGTGGCTGGCAGTCCAGGCCAATGCAAATCAGAACCTCAGATCTTGGCGGGTTGAAATCCCCTTCCGGACTGGTCAGGCAACAAAATCTATAAATATACTGGTCAAACCAGTGGACTGCATATTCTTAATTTAATTCATACAACAAGGTTTGCATTTATATAGCACCTTTTAAATACCCCATGTACTAAAGTCCGTGACTGTTTAATTTAATAGTCTTTATTGTCACAAGTAGGCTTACATTAACACTGCGATGATGTTACTGTGAAGAGCCCCTAGTTGCCACACTCCGGCGCCTGCTCGGGTACACGGAGGGCGAATTCACAATGTCCAATTCACTCAAAGCATGTCTTTTGGGATTTCTGGGAGGAAACCCACGAAGACATAGGGAGAACGTGCAGACTCCGCACAGACAGTGACCCAAGCCGGGAGACGAACCTGGGACCCTGGCGCTGTGAAGCCACAGTGCTACCCACTGTGCTAGCGTGCTGCCAATGCGAAGCGGGCTGGCCTCTCACATCCTACCCTCTGCAAACCCAAACTCGGCCCCCCAACGCCCTACCTCTCAGTCTCATTCATCCTCCCCTTGCTGACCTACAATGACTCAATGTAAAATGTCTCCTTTTTCAAAGGGCTCGATGGCCTGACCCCTCCATATCCCTAATCTGCTCCAGCCTCACAGCTCTCGGTGATAACTAGACTAATTCTGTCCCCTTGATCATCCCAGATTTTAATTGCTCTACCTTTAGATGTCATGGGCTTCAACTGTCAAGTCACTGATTTTTTGCATCCAGATGAGGCCTTAGTTTAACATCTCACCTGAGAGACAGCATCTCTGAGAGTGCTGTACTCCCACAGTGCCGCACGGACTGGCAATCTACATTTTTGTGCACAGCTCTCTTAAGTAGCACTTGAACAGCACAGTGGGTGCTTCACAGCGCCAGGGTCCCAGGTTTGAGTCCCGGCTTGGGTGATTGTCTGTGCCGTGTCTGCACGTTCGCCCCGTGTCCGCGTGGGTTTCCTCCGGGTGCTCCGGTTTCCTCCCACAAGTCCCGAGAGACGTGCTGTTAGGTGAATTGGACATTCTGAATTCTCCCTCTGTGTACCCGAACAGGCGCCGGAATGTGGCGACTGGGGGCTTTTCACAGTAACTTCATTGCAGTGTTAATGTGACACTAATAAAGATTCTTATTAACCCATAAACCTTCTGTCTTGGAGGAAAGGGCTATTCATTACTGGCATTCTTGCGTCGAACCAATCACTTTTGAAATGTAAGCAGTTATTAAAATAAAAAAGCAAAATACTGCAGATGCTGGAGATCTGGAATACTCTGCAGGTAACATGACTGAAGAAGTTTATATTGACCTCGTTAACTCGGTTTCTCTCCCCAGATGCTGCTACGCCTGAGATTTTCCAGCACTTTGTTTATTTTCAGTCAATCAGTTATGTCGACATATACTCCATCTTTCCCCGCAGCATTTTATTAACTCTTCGCCAAGTGATTCATATTGTCTAAATATTGATGATGATGAGTCTACTATTACTCCTACATCCTTTCTACCACTTAATGTGCTGCTTGTAGCAAACAATCTAGACGTCGAGGGAACTGTGCACTGTCGGAGATGACATCTTTCAGAAGACACTCTGTAGGCATCGCAGGTAGAGGTAATAAAAATGTCACAGCACTCTTTTCGAGAACGTTAGGGCAGAATGCAGTTGCTGCGTGCAAATGATACATTTTCTACAGCATAACATTGGCTACAGGGCAGCAGAGTAGCGCAGTGGTTAGCACTGCTGCCTCAAGGCACCGAGCTCCCAGGTTCGATCCCGGCCCTGGGTCACTGTCAGTGTGGTTTGCATATTCACCCCGTGTTTGTATGGGTTTTGCCCCATAACCCAATGTTGTGCAGGGTAGGTGGATTGGCCACGCTAAATTGCCTCTTAATTGGAAAAAATGAATTGGGTGCTCTTAAATAAATATATATATATATATTTTTTTTTAAATAAAAATAAATTTAGAGTACCCAACTATTTTTTCCAATTAAGGGGCAATTTAGCGTGGCCAATCCACCTAACCTGCACATCTTTGGGTTGTGGGGGCGAAACCCACGCAAACACGGGGAGAATGTGCAAACTCCACACGGACAGTGACCCAGGGCCGGGATTCGAATCCGGGTCCTCAGCACCGTAGGCAGCAATGCTAACCACTGTGCCACCGTGCTGCCCTATATATATTTTTAAAAATCATAACACTGGCTATACTTCTAAACAACATGTTATTATACCACACCTTTAACGTGGTTTACAAACCACTGACGTGAAGCATTCGAGTGGACCTGATTATATACAGCTTTAAAAAAAACAATGATCGGACTCTGCTGTAATGGGTGGCATGATAGCACAATGGTTAGCACTGCTGCTTCACATCGCCATGGTCCCAGGTTCAATACCCGGCTTGGGTCAGTCTGTGAGGTGTCTGTCTGTGCGGAGTCTGCACGTTCTCCCCGTGCCTGCGTGGGTTTCCTCCGGGTGCTCCGGTTTCCTCCCACATGTCCCAAAAGACAGTGAATTGGACATTCTGAATTCTCCCTCTGTGTACTCGAACAGGTGCCAGAGTGTGGTGACTAGGGGCTTTTCACAGTAACTTCATTGCAGTGTTAATGTAAGCCTACTTGTGACAATAATAAAGATTATTAATGCTCCATGACCAAATCACGCACCGGCGTTTACCTTCAAAACACAATTTGTACCGAGCAGTAAAGGGCAGCCCATCAAGAGTGAACGCTTTCGAGATAGGAAGAGCAGAAAGTCAGAAAGAAAAAAGTGCTCTTAACATTTCAGATGGCAACAGAACTACAACAATGTATCTGGCTCTCCTGAACCAGCATTTAGCATTTACAGAAAGACTCATAATTCTATTCCCCACACACCACTACAAAAGGACATGAAGATATTGAAGTCATTGTTCATCTCCAAAACGTTAATCTCTCATAAGGAGTTATTTGCCATTTATTTTTGATATCTTCAATATCTTGGCAAGATATTTCCATTTCTAACCCCCCCCCCCCCCCCCCCCCCCCCCAAGCCTGCAACAAACCCTCGCCCAAAATGCTCCTCTTACCTCGTCGTTCCAGGTGCACGGACAGGACAGAGATGAAAAATGTGAGGTTGTGCAGGACAGCCACGTCTGCAGGGCTTCTGTTAAGTTCGCCAGCCGCCCACTTCCCTGCAGAAAATACTGACGAGTGACAATAGCAAACCATCGCTGTCATTCAACTCCCACGGCAACACCTACAGAACATAATCCAAGACAAATGCTGCATCCTGACATTCCTGCGCTCTGCCTACTACTCCCACCTCCTACCAGATCCTCTATTCCAGTGGGATTGGAGATAAATTAATTACCCCGCCTCCCCACTCCGACAGCATGATGTGATCTTTACACAAACTATCCTTAGTTTAATAGCATAAGTGACTTTTTTTTTTAAAACATTGGTGGAGAATGTTAACCAAAATGACACATTTTGTAATGGGATGTTACGCAAAATATCATAGTACCAGGTTGATAGAATCATAGAATTTACAGTGCAGGAGGCCATTCAGCCCATGAAGTCTGCACTGGCCCTAGGATAGAGCACCCTACTGTAGCCCACGCCTCTGCCCTTTTTAACATTACCAGGTTAATCAGCAGCTGGCTCACAAACATTCCCTCAAGAAAAGGTTGTCAGGGCTTCAGCAAAATAAAATCTGAATTGATGAATTCAGTCATTTTTTTATAAAAACAAAAAGAGCATGAAAATAGAACTTTAAAATCCTCGGATTTGCACAAGTGCAGCAATTTATAGTTGGAAAATAGGATTTGGCGAGATAGTTCTTTCTCAGGCAGCTACACACATGGTGGACAGCAGCCTTCTCTGCTATCGATTCCAAGCTTTCCTGGGCTACAAACATACAAATTCGGAGGACGTGGCCATTCGGCCCCTTAAGCCTGCTCTTGTCATTTGATAAGATCATAGCTGATGTGATTGTGGCCTCTACTTTCTTGTCTACCCTCTACAACCATCGACTCCCCGCACACAGAATCTTGTATGCTTTCGTAAAATTGCCTCTCAAAGTCCAAGATCCAACCTGTTCTCACAAGATAATCCCTCCACCAGTCTTGTAAACGTCTCTGCCCTGCTTTTAATGCCACTATATTCCTCTTAACTAAGAAAATCAAACTATACCCAGTCCTCTTGATGTGATCTTACCGACATACTGGACAAATGTAAAAAAGTGTCCTCACTTTTATATTTCAATCTCCTTCCAATGAACACCATCTTATTTGCCGTCCTTTTTAAAAAATAAATTTAGAGTATCCAATTTCCCCCCCCCCCCCCAATTAAGGGGCAATTTAGCATGGCCAATCCGCCCTCCCTGTACTTTTTTTGGGGTTGTGTGGGCGAGACCCATGCAGATACAGGGAGAATATGCAAACTCCACACGGACATTGAACCTGGCACCTAGACGCCATGAGGCAGCAGTGCTAACCACTGCAACACCGTGCTGCTGCCCTCATTTGCCTTTCTTCTCAATGGCTGCAAGTGCGTGCTAACGTTTTGCAATCCATGTACCAGGCACCCAGATCCCTTTGTACCAGTGGACAAGTTCACATGGTCTCCTTATACTCCATTTGCCAAATTTGTGCTCACTTATTTAACATATCCACATCCCTTTGTTGACCCCTCATGTCTTCTTCACAAGTTACTTTCCTACCTATCTCTGTCATCAGCAAATTTTGCAAATATACATTTGGTCCCTTCACCCAAATCATTAATGGAAAATAACTGAGGCCTGACATGGATTCCTGTGGCACTCCACTTGTTACATCTTACCAACCTGAAAATTAACCTTTTAAACCTGTTAACTACCAATCTTCTACTCATGCTAATGTTATTCCCTACATCACAAGCTCTTATTTTGCATAGTATCCTTTATCCACATTGCTTGTTCCTTCCTCAAAGAGCACCAATAATTAATCAAACAAGATTTCCCTTTCACAAAACCATGCTGACTCTGCTCGATTACCATTGAGATTTTCCAAGTGTCCCTCCACAACCTCCTTAAAATAGATTCCAGTGTTTTCCCAATAACAGATGCTCAGCTAACTGGTGAGTAGTTTCCTGCTTTTAGTCTCCCTCCTTTCTTGAATTGAGGAGTTACATCCACTATTTTCCTAAAGATTCTGCAAAGGGAATTTTGAAAATCAAAAACCAGTGTATCCATTATCTCAGCAGCCTCTTTTAAGACCCGAGGATGCAGTCTATCAGGACCTGGAAACTGGTCAGCTTTTAGTTCTAACAATTCTCTCAGGACGCTTTATCCGGTGATTGCAATTACAATCTCCTTCTCTTTCACGTCTGGATTTACAATTGTTTCAGAGATGTTTTGTACCTTCGACAGCGAAGACAGAGAAAAACATAAATTAATCTGCCGTTTCCTTATTTTCCCCACTATTAATTCCTCTGACGCTCTAAGAGGACCACCACACACCAGTTACTCATTTCCTTTTTAAATATACGTAGAAACTCTGACCCATCTATTTTTATATTTCTAGCTAGCTTTCGCTCATACTCGAATTTCCCCCTCATTATTCTTTGCTGTTTTTATGTTTGTCCAATCTTCTGACCTCCCACTAACTTTCATGTATGCCTTTTCTTTCAATTTGATATCATCTCTAAATTGTAGGCCTTTTCTTTCAATTTGATACTATCTCTAGCGTTCTCAGTCAACTGCAAATGATGCACCCTATTCCTAGATTATTTATCTCACTAGAATGCATCAATTCTGATTATTCCAAAATGTCCCCTTAAATGCCTTCAATCTCTATTGACCTACTCCTTAACCGAATTTCCCAGTTCACTTGAGCCAGCTTGGTTTTCACGCACTCATAATTGCCCCTTTTTAAGTTTTAAAACCTATGTCTTTCAAACTGAATGCGGAGATGCCGGCGTTGGACTGGGGTGAGCACAGTAAGAAGTCTAACAACACCAGGTTAAAGTCCAACAGGTTTGTTTCAAACACTAGCTTTCGGAGCACTGCTCCTTCCTCAGGTAAATGAAGAGGTAGGTTACAGAAACATCGATATAGACAAAGTCAAAGATGCCAGACAATGCTTAGAATGCGAGCATTTGCAGGTAATTGAATCTTTACAGATCCAGAGATAGGGGTAACCCCAGGTTAAAGAGGTATGAATTGTCTCAAGCCAGGACAGTCAGTAGGATTTTGCAAGCCCAGGCCAGATGGTGGGGGGAGATTGTAATGCGACATGAATCCCAGGTCCCGGTTGAGGCCAAACTCACGTGTGCGTCTTCATTCACCCGAGGAAGGAGCAGTGTTCCGAAAGCTAGTGTTTGAAACAAACATGTTGGACTTTAACCTGGTGTTGTAAGACTTCTTACTGTCTTTCAAACTGAATGCAAAGCTCAATCATGTTATGATCATTGCTATCCAGGAGCTCCTTTACTAGGTGGTAATTCATTAATCCGGTTTTATTGCACATCACTAGGTCTAGAATGGCCTGCTCTCTGATTGGCTCTGGAACATGTTGCTCTAAGAAGCTGCCCCCAAAAACATTGAACTCATCAGCCAGGCTACCTTTGCCAATCGGATTCGTCCAATCTTTATGTAGATTAAAATCACCCTTGATCATCACCATACTTTTCTCAACAGCCCCATTAGTTCTTCCTGTAAATCCTGTTCTACAGTATGGTTACTATTCAGGGGCCAATTAACAAGTGACTTCCTACCTTTGTTAAACCTGTTCTGAAACTGATTCTACATCTTGATCTTTAGAGCAAGCTCATCTCTCACTATTGCACGGCCATCTTCAATTAACAGAGCTCCTCCTCCACCTTTTCCTAGCTCACTGCCGTTCCGGAATGTCAATGACCTTTGCACATTGAGATCCCAGCTTTTGGTCACGTTGGCTATCGGATCATACATATTTATTTCAACACGGGCTGTCAATTTACCCATTTTGTTATGAATGCTACACATTGAGCCTTTCGATCTGTTTGTTAGTTAGCCTGATCTGCTGCTGCATTAAGTTTGCACACTGTCCCCTCCTGCCATGCTCTGGTTATTATCCTTATTGTACCTTGCTCTCTTGCCTCGTCCTCTCCCTTTAAGTTATCGCACCTTCCCTCACTTGATCCCCTGCCCCACTATTTTGTTTGAAGCTCTCTCTCCACCACCATAGTTATACGACTCACCAGAACACAGGTCCCAGCTTGGATCCAGTAAAGGTGGCCCAACGGTACAGCTTCCACTTTCCCCAGTCCTGGTGCCAGCTCACTATTAAGCAAAGGCATACTAACTTGCCCCCAGGCAAAGATTGAGCAAGAGAGCCTCCATTTAACATTGGAGCCCAGAAACACCCTGGAAGTCAAGAGGAAATGGCACAGAACTCGATACCCTTGGGTGGTGCATGCACATTAGACAAAGTTAAGCACTTTCGTCACACATTAACCTACAATTTGGCTCGGGTGTGTCTCAGCTTAATTTGGTAAACAGTTGCCGTGACTAATGAAGCAAAAGTGAAGGCATCTGTACACAAGTTAACATTAGCAGAACCAACACTTACACAATTGACAAGAGGTGAAAAAACAAATTCGCTATACTGTGCCCAGCAGAGACGTAACCAAATAAGTAACTGGTTACAAGGTGATTAAGATTAACAACTGCACAAAAAAAAAGTTACTGTTACGTTTCACTTGTTCAAAGGTGTCATGTGAGAGTACCTTTAAGAAATGAGTGTTTAAGAAATGTACCTTTTAAGAAATGGGTGTTTATCAGTGATGTCAGAGTGTGGGTGGACCTGGGCTGTCTGTCAGCTTTTTTTTACTTTCGTTTTAGGCTGTTTGCTGCAGGGTGTGTTTTAGTTTCGTTTTCAGAGCTGGAGAGCTGCAGTCACAGCTAGAAGGTGAATCAGAGTCTCTCTCTGTAATCTAAAGACTGTAAATCGATCCTTTGGTGATTTAAAACTAATAACTGCTCTCAGTAGTGACTTTAACCTGATGCGCTTCTGTTAAAGTTTCTTTTTTAAAGTCTTATGGATGTTAAAAGGAAAGCTTAAGGATTACTTAGTGTTGTATTCTTTGGGGGTTGTATTTGAATTAATGGTTGCTAAGATGTTCACTGTATGTTTTAAAAAGGTTAACTTGAGTTCATAGAATAAACATTGTTTTGCTTTAAAAAATACTTTTCCATTTCTGCTGTACCACACCTGTAGAGTGGGCCGCGTGCTCCCCATACCACAACCTAGTAAAAGTTGTGGGTCAGGTGGACTCCATGATATACTTTGGGGTTCTCAAAACCCTGGCCCATGGGGGGCAGCAGGGTAGCATGGTGGTTAGCATAAATGCTTCACAGCTCCAGGGTCCCAGGTTCGATTCCCGGCTGGGTCACTGTCTGTGTGGAGTCTGCACGTCCTCCCCCTGTGTGCGTGGGTCTCCTCCGGGTGCTCCGGTTTCCTCCCACAATCCAAAGATGTGCGGGTTAGGTGGATTGGCCGTGCTAAATTGCCCGTAGTGTCCTAATAAATGTACGGTTAGGGGGGTTGGGTTACGGGTATAGGGTGGATATGTGGGTTTGAGTAGGGTGATCATGGCTCGGCACAACATTGAGGGCCGAAGGGCCTGTTCTGTGCTGTACTGTTCTATGTTCTATGTTCTATAACAAAAGGTAATTGGTAAAAGGAGCAATAAAGACACCGGGGAACATTTTTTCATGTAGAAAGGGGATTGGGAACTGGAATGCACTAGAGTGTGGAGGAGGCAGGTTCAATTGAGGCATCAGAGGGGGCAAATCAGATTGTTACCTGAAAAGAAAGAAGGTGCAGGGCTATAGGGGAATGACCCAAAGTAAATTGGAGAGCTGGTGCAGATATGACCGGCCATTCAGCTGCCTTTGTGCTATAACTGCTCGATGATTGCACTTTGAATAAATAGGAGTGGCAGTTAAACTCTAAACAAGGTTTACAGTAGCACTATTCATTTGTATCAACGACGAGGGTGATCATGGAGGCATAGGAGAACAGCCATTCCTTAAAATAATAATAAAAGACTTTAATTGGCAGCTTAGAATCTTACCCAGATATCAAAATAAACTAAATAATGCAAAAGCTAGGGTTCAGCTAAAAGACTAGTCTGAAAGTAGCATCTAATTTAATAATCTTTATTAGTGTCACAAGTAGGCTTACGTTAACACTGCAATGAAGTTACTGCGAAAATTCCCTCGTCACCACACTCCAGCGCCTGTTCGGGTACACGGAGGGAGAATTCAGAATGTCCAGTTCACCTAACAGCACGTCTTTCGGGACTTGTGGGAGGAAACCGGAGCACCCGGAGGAAACCCACGCAGACACGGGGAGAACATGCAGCCTCTGCACAGACAGCGACCCAGCCGAGAAATCGAACCTGGGACCCTGGCGCTGTGAAGCAAGTATTAACCACTGAAATGAAATGAAAATCGCTTATTGTCACGAGTAGGCTTCAATGAAGTTACTGTGAAAAGCCCCTAGTCGCCACATTCCGGCGCCTGTTCGGGGAGGCTGGTACGGGAATCGAACCGTGCTGCTGGCCTGCTGTAAAAGCCAGCGATTTAGCCCAGTGAGCTGTGCTACCGTGTCTAGAGTAAATAGGATAAAGAAAACTCAAAAAAAACAATTCACCAGGACAAATCATATACAGGAGACAGCAGGCTGACTAGTCTTTCTTCTTTCTCAGGATTACTGTATTGCATTGACTGAATAAGTGGAATTCTTCTATTTTGCATGAAAACCAAAAATTTTAGTTCCATAATGTTTGCCGTTGTATGGAAGGAGCAAAATCCTTAACCATTCTAAATTTTTGGCCTGTATTTAAGCGCTGTTTTGACTTTGTACATTGCATACAGGATTCAAGGCATGGGAGTAGTTATAATGCAGCTTGTATGTGGGGAACAGGGAGGCAGAGAGAGGAATAAATGAATCTGTATCACTTTGAGACACTATACTTGAGGCCCTGCCGTCCTACAAAAGGTGCCAAGTGAAGAGAAATTTAACTCAGTGGGAAGGGAGAAATTAAACTTCAGTCAAAAAGGGATCATTACTGTCTCACAAACGGTACAAATCTAATTAAAAACCTCAAACTTTTAAATTGGCTTTCAAAACATTTTGATGAAGGTTAAAATTCTGTGGGTTGGGAAAATGCATTTCTGAAGTTCTCTTATCTTTTTTCTGACCTTCCAATATATTTTTCTGCTGCTAACTCTTCCTGATCGAGGAGTACTCTATTTGCATAACAGTTATCCTACCAGAGTAGATGAACTGGGCTGGCTGCATTATAGATAATTATACACTCACACCCTCTAATAACTAGGGTCTCTAATTCCCTGTCTCGAACACACACGCACACACTTCACCAACAAATAGAAAAATGGAAAGGCACTTGTCTGAGTCACGGTACTCTGATATTAAGACTCTTCCCCGGTGAAGTGCCGGAGAGTCACCAGCAAACCATTGCTCACTTGTTAACAATCTCCTTCATTAAACCAACCATCTGAGGCAAAACCCTCTCGAAAAGTTACCAGACAAGACCCAAGAATGGAACAACAAACTAAAATTATACAGCTGGATGATTTTCACAGCTTAACTGGACACAAGGGAGCAAGACTTTTTTTTTACTGTTATCCTTTAATGACCAACCAAAACTCCACAAGAGAAGCAGGAGGCACAACCCAGAGCTGCTTTCCCCCCATTACAGGGGGAAATTATCTGAATTCCACTCATCATTCTCGAACATCGTGTACAAGGAAGTGGGAGAGGAGTACACGAGCAAGGGATACTTGTACAAAATTAACCCATTGCCTTCTTACAAAGTGCTCAAGTCATTTGCTGAACCATTCTTTTCAAATTGGATGGAGCGTCAGGTTTAAAAATTAGAAACAATTCAAATTATAAGAAGCACTTCAACAGACCGTAAAAAGGTACAGATTCCCACCCGAAAGCAGCACTGAGCAACAATACATTCCAGGGGATCAGGTATTCTATATTTACCTGGCACGCCTCATAAGTTAAAGCAATGACTGCGCAGCAGGCAATCTTTTACATGTGGTGGCAAAAAACTAAAATAAACGGCACTCATGACCAATTAAGTTGATCTCAAACCAAGTCCTTGGCTCTGTAACAATTTAGTACAACACAACTGGTTATATAAACACAAACTAACCAATACTGTACGAGCATGTGTAAGCAATGTTGCTTCAACACACCGTTTTCAAAACAGCCATTCCTCCTTCATCCAATCTCTCCAATAAAATGCAACTTTAGCGCTAGAATTTAATATGAAGTTTGGACAATCAGCAACCGAAATGTTTTGCACAAGTTTCCAAAATGAAAAACTTTAAACTGGAATGTATAATTTAAAACAAAGGTGCAATAACTACAGACTCTACTGGATGCAAGAGTTGCTCCCGATAAGTTTACAAACTTATCAGAATAAACAGCCACTGCCATTGTGTGCCAGGAATGCATACGATTTTGAAACCCGATTCAATTAAATATTCAACAAGTTATCAATCATTTCTAGACAAAGTAAAAGTGGCTGCAGTCACTCACTCAGGTGACAGGAACATTCTTTTGACCTTGAGCAGTTTCAATAACGATAAGACCGAACTTGGATCTCATTTCATTATATAGAGCAACAAACAACTGCACTGTTGGGAGATACGTAGATTTTTTCCCCGATGAAGGATGAAAAGATTTTTATGGCAGATTACAAAGTGCACTTTTACAGTGCGTTTTTCATGGAGACACACTACAAAAGCAGCTTGTATCGTACAAACAACCAAACAACACTGTGGTTAGGGCTGCAGCGGTATTCAAAGCAACACACCAAACAGCAAAATCAAATTAGTCTCAGGTGTCAGATCAACTGCGGAAAGAGCTGGTACGCCTGGAAACTGGCAACTTGTTTCAAACCACCGAAAGCAATTTCTGCAATTTTAAAGTAATGTCGAGTCCTAGCATGTGCTCCAAGAGGGCACATGTCCCTCGAAAACAAAATGCACGGAGCACGATTTGATGACCTGGAAATGTAAAAGAAAACTTACTGTTTTTGAAGCAGACCAATTTGGCAATGCAACGTATTCGCTGGTCCGCTCCATCAGTCACACCCCTGCATTCCCACGGTCACTGCTACATCTATTATTTTAATCTACAAAAATCAATTCCTAGCTGCTTCACAAAGCAATGGGTCAAGCCCCAGCCAAAACAGACTTGACCCATCACCCACAAGTGAAGAGTTCCACTAGTTCAGTTCAGTCAGCCAAATCAGAGGCAAGCTAACGCACTTAAATGGCTGTCTCCCAACATCTTGCTTGCTCACTGCAGGAACACACGCTCTGCCCGGAGCTGGGAATGGAGGAGGAGTAGAGACATCACAGCTGCCAAACCTCCTAGTGAAAGGAGGTCAGCATCTTTGATTTTTCTTTGGAAGCAGAGAAATGCCACGCTTGACTAAATGGTTACCCAATTCACAGCAATTTGTTGTTTACTGAAAAGTCATAACTAGCAACTAAAATGCGCATTTTTAAAAATTGCTATTTTGTTGAAAATTGATGTACACTGTGACGAATGGAGGATTTTGGGAATCTAAATATTTGGGCAATTTAAGGGTTAAAAGCCTGGGGTTATCGTGTGTTCGACTGCAGTGGCCATGTTTGTTTTCCAAAAAGGATTTTGTGTTGCAGGGCCTGGGAGCTTTTAGGAGCCAGAAGGTGAAATTGACCAGAGGAATGTGTTTTTCAGTCTGGGCTAATGCACTGTGGTTTGATTGGGGGGAGGGGGGAGTCTCTGGGGAGTTAATCACTGAGGTCGCTTATCGCATGCTTCCCACCAACGTGTTGAACTGGGGTAATTCAGCGTAAACTGAGGGGACTGACCCCGGGGATTTTTCTGGCTAATCAATACCTGCCGTATTTTTTAAATGTACTTTGAAATTCCCAGAGATCAGCCCGGAATGCTGATTTGTTTGGCAACTTGGGGAAATGATGCCATTGCTGGGTGGAGCTAAGGGATTCAGAGTGACATTTTTGAGAAAGCTTTGGAGCGGAGATGCAGTCCGATCTGACTGACACCGAGTCCACAATTCTCTCCCAGCACGATAGTTCTAATATAGTTTTGTTTTAAAAATGCCAAATGCCAATTTCTTCAAGTAATCACTCGTGGAGCGATTCATTATTTCCGCACAGTCTTACAAAATAAACAAAAATATTGGGGCTTCATTCCAGTACCCGAGCCCCAGTTGGGATCTGGTCTGGGATCGCAATAACACCAAGTTTTAAAAAAGACTAATTTCTCATGAGAGAGTGCTAATGTTTCACAGCCTAATTGTGAAATACAAAAAAAGTCTCCGTTTGAAGCAGTCACCTTTTGCTGGATTTTTTTTAGTTGTGTGGGGGGGGGGGGGAGGGCGGGGGGAAGAGAACCAGAGGTCAGGTACTTAGAGATTTGTCAGCATGTCTTTTGTTAAAAGTACTACTTAAATCACAGATTTCACTTGAATGACTTGGTTAAACCCCCCTCCCCCCCCCCACCCTGAATCTCCCCTAGCTTCTCTGGGAATTTCAGAGTACATTTAAAAAAGATGGCAGGTATTGATTAGCCAGAAAAATCCCCGGGGTCAGTCCCCTCAGTTTACGCTGAATTACCCCAGTTCAACACGTTGGTGGGAAGCATGCGATAAGCGACCTCATTGATTCGGAGCTAGTTGTGATCCAGGTCGGTTTTGGCCAAGTACACAGAGACGTATTTCCCTCAGGTGAGTGGGTTAATAACTGGAGATCATAGATTTGAAAATCATTGGCAAAAAAAAAAACATGCCAGGAGATGAGAAACATTTTCACTCGGTGTTTGGAATGATCAACTTGAAAAAGATGCTGGAAGCAGATTCCATAAATAGTTTCAAACAGCAAGTTGGACAGGAGACAGAGGTTACAGGCAAAAGGAGAGAGTATGGGATTAAGTTATGACTGCTGTTTCAAAAAGTTAGCACATGCTGAACATCCTCTTTCTTTTCTGTAAGTTTCTCTGACTCCAGTTGGAATGAGAGGACAACCAGGAGAGAGGACAATCAGGGAACATACGATACAGGAGGAACAGGCCAGTTGGCACGTCAAACCTGCTCCACCATTCAATGAGACCATGGCTGATTATCTGCCTCGCACCTTTCCACACAACCTCAATACCCCCAAAATCTAGCAGCCTGTGTCTGGGGGAAAAAACCACAGGAAGATAGGTTCAAGCATGGCTCCGGGTCCCTAACAATTCAGCCTCGCGTCCCGATGGAGAATGGCCACTTGAGCATGTTACTGAACACAGACTACACCAGCTCAAGATCCTCGGGGGTGGTAGAGATAGGAAACGAGACAAAATTGTCACAGGACAGCACAGTGGCTAGCACTGTTGCTTCACGGCGCCAGGGTTCAATGTCCAGCTTGGGTCACTGTCTGTGCGGAGTCTGCACATTCTCCCCGTGTCTGCGTGGGTTTCCTCCGGGTGCTCCGGTTTCCTCCCACAAGTCCCGAAAGACGTGCTGTTAGACGAACTGGACATTCTGAATTCTCCCTCTATGTACCTGAACAGGCGCCGGAGTGCGGTGACTAGGGGCTTTTCACAGTAACTTCAATGCAGTGTTAATGTAAGCCTACTTGTGACAATAAAGATTATTATTGTTAGGGCCCCGTCAGGCACCCCAGCTGGCTAAACCACTCGCACAGCAAAGACAAGTTTGCAAACCAGCAACCTCTCTGCTCCATACAGACAAGACTAGATCGTTTACATTACGATACAGTCAAACCCTTAAGGGATCGGGGCAAGAAATATTTTATTTTAATGACAATATTTTGACTGAAAGGAAGAGCAGCTCAAGGTTGTTATGTTTATAGTGATTGTGCAAGGCGCCAGTTTGGTGTCAATCACTGCTGCTCACTTAATTATTCATGTAAAATCCTGACCATGGCACCTTTCGATCAACACCGCATGCAGAGTTTTATTATTTTTGTTTTATATGTAGGAACCTGATGGGGCCAATTATAGAGCCATCAATCACCCGGCAGGTAACACAGGAAAATGATAAACAAAAGACGCAATCGGGGCTCCTGAAGAATGCCAGCCAAGCACTGCACAGCAGCCGTGACAGTCCCTAGAGTGCAGCTTCTATAAAACAGTTGTGTCAGGGCAGCATGGCGCAATGGTTAGCCCTGCAGTCTCACAGCACCGAGGTCCCAGGTTCGATCCCGGCTCTGGGTCAATGTCCGCGTGGAGTTGCACATTCGCCCCCAGAACCCAAAAAATGTGCAGGCTAGGTGGATTGGCCACGCTAAATTGCCCCTTAATTGGAAAAACCTTAATTGGAAAAATTACAGCACAGGAACAGGCCCTTCGGCCCTCCAAGCCTGCGCTGATCCAGATCCTCTATCTAAAACTGTCGCCTATTTTCAAAGGATCTGTATCCCTCTTCTCCCTGCCCATTCATGTATCTGTTTAGATACATCTTAAATGACGCTATCGTGCCCGCCTCTACCACCTCCGCCGGCAATGCGTTCCAGGCACCCACCCTCTGCGTAATTGGGTATTCTAAATTTATAAAAAACAATTGGGCCAAAATCCTCTTTAAATTATAGAACAGCAGGGGCGAGGCACCCCAACTGAGGGGTCACTACCTACGCAAAGGCAAAATACTGCGGATGCTGGAAATGTCACCATCTATCACTGCTTGTAACTGCAGAGTACAAAATGCTGTGCTGGCTGGTGGAACTACACACAAACACACAGCAGGCCACCTGCAGTTGGCTTTTAAAAATCTTCATCATTCGCCTTGGGCCCCTGTCAGTTTTTGCCAGAGCACAAACTCTTGCCAGAGCACAAACTCCACTAAACTCTACAATTGAGAGACGTGCAAGCTGTCAGGTCTTCAGTTCCAAAACCAGTAGCCGTGCTGTTCTATATTGTCGAACATCCACAACTGCAGCCTGTGAGCTCCCTGCCCCACCCCTACCCAGCACCTTCGGAGCAGCCAACCAATGCAAGAACCTCTACAGTGCAGAAGGGGGCCATTCGGCCCATTGAGTCTGCGCCGACCCTCTGAAAGGGCACCCCGACCAAGCTCACTCCCCTGCCCTATCCCATTAACCCTTAACCCAACCTACACGATCTGTATTTTTGGACATTAAGGGACAATTTACCATGGACAATCCACCTAACCGGTACATCTTTGAACTGTAGGAGGAAACCGGAGCAGCCGGAGGAAACCCACGCAGACACGGGGAGAAAGTACAAACTCCACACCATACAGTCACCGGAGGCTGGAATCGAACCCACATCCCTGGCACTGTGAGGCGGCAGTGCTAACCACTGTGCCACCCCATCTTGTGTCATGAATAAGTCTGATCACAGAACTGAACCGCCGTGTACAAATTCAGGTTTATAAATTACCTATCATTAACTTATGCAACTTGGGATAAATACCACAATGTCAACACTCCCAGTTGATATACGAGGTAAGAGCAAAGTCTTCTCGCTTTATCCTGCAATATGCATTAACCCCAATCTCAAAGTACATTATTTGCTACCAACAAAGTCCCCATTTCCCACTCTGACCATCCTTGGACATGCCTTGAATTCTGCAAAGTTTATCGGTCAAAAGGTTATTCATGGAGATTACAGGTTTGCTAATAAAGCTGGAAAAAGCTCCTTTTCCAGAATGAACTGACTTTCTCCGAACCTGTAGCAAGAGACACGACGATGAGCCGACTATCCCCACGAAACAGGGATTCAAGCGCAAGAACCCAGCTGAGCCACGCCCAGCACTGTATCACACAGATGTCAATCCAAGGCTATCGCAAAAGTGAAAATCGTGGATTTTTAATTTTATTGCCAAAGACCTCGTTTCAATCATTCCTTGGACCAAAAAAAGTTGTTGAACCCCAAATAGGGGAATCTCTCAAACCAACAGCACCTTCGGGGAACACCAAAACAAGGATTAATTTTCTTACAACAACAACTCGCTCCCCTCATTCTCTGCTCTCCTCGGGCAATTGATTGTTTGCACAAGTCAAGAAGCAAGAGAGCCAACAGGCTGTTTGAGGCAAAAATTACATCAAAGCGCCAAAGTAGTCCTCGCCCAATGCCCAGTTTCCAACAGTCTAGTTGACTTTTCATCTTCCTATCCCAAGGGCTTGAGGGTGAGCTGCAGGACTCTACTTGCATGTCCTGCCGAAACCTATTTCACCAACTTTCAAACTGTCGGCCCAACCTGCAAGGGTGAACAAAGAGACCCCCCCCCCTCCTCCATTATCCCCCTCCAACCCCAAAGTCATGAGCCAGTCAGTCATTACCATTCTTGGTTACATTGACCCTCAATTAATGCCCCAGATTTGAAATGGTCACCTACATGCTAAAACCCCTTCACTTCCTCAACCCGTCCCTGTCTCCAGACCCCCCCTTGCATCACCAACCCACTCCCAAGTACCCCCCCCTCCCCCCTGCATCACCAACCCACTCCCAAGTACCCCCCCCCCACCCCCTGCATCACCAACCCACTCCCAAGTACCCCCCCCCCACCCCCTGCATCACCAACCCACTCCCAAGTACCCCCCCCCCCCCCCCCCCCCCCCCCCCATTTACAGCCACTCCTCAAACCTGCCTGCCTCTATACATCCTCTTTGCTTCAATTTCTTTGCAAGGACAGCCCGGCACAATATACTCAGCTTCAATGCTATGTTGTCTCTACAAGACAACTGGCAGCTGGAGAGGATCAGAGGAGTGATAGGTTCCAAGGTTTTCAGTGACAGTGCCACTTACTGCAGTCCTAAACAGAAACAACCTCAGTTTCCAGGTGAATTCCTGGTGTTAATAATTAACTATAATAGCACAAGTGCACTGCTGAACCTTAAACTTGCAGTAATTCAGATCGGACACCCTAAAAACCAGTTCAATCCAGCCTTCAGTAACGCACCATTTTTTAAGACACTGTTTGAAGGAAGTATTTGAAAATAATGCACACAGCCCCATAAAATGCCGAGACAGAAAGCTGGTGTTTATTAAGTGCACAAGCTTTCAGGACAAGGCAAAAAGATTGTCCCCCTAAATAGGTTTCCAGGCTACTAGTAATCCGGCTCAGTCAAGTCACAAAGCACAGATCCTCTGAAATATGAAAAGCTTCAGATATGAAATTATTTGAATGCAGCAGAGCGAAATTCTTTTCACATTTAAAAATCCTATCAGATGACTGCACCTTTCCCTCCTTTAGAACTTTTGAAAGAAAGCAACTGCTATTCAAATTACTGGCAGGTTTTGGTGGGCTACATGCTGAATTGTTAGTATTATACTGTTGACTAAATGCATTACATGTGTCTAAAAAGGGAGGTTTGAGTCCACATCTAATCCTCTTCTGGGATTTAAACCACAGTTAAAATATCTGAGCAAGGCAGCAGCAACAGAGCAACCCTGCACCTGAAGCAAGGTTACAATGCAGGCTAATCTGGATTTCCCCAGCTCAGTTAGAAAAAAAAACAGAGTAGCTGAACTAAACATAATACAAAGAAGACATCACGCCCAGTTCCCTTCCTATTCTGAATGAGAGACTTGTGTGGGGGTCGGTTAGCTGGAAGGCTGGTTCATGATGCAGGTTCGATTCCTGTACCGGCTGACGTTATCCGCAAAGGTCCCGGCTTCTCAACCTTGCCCCTCGCCCGAGGTGTGGTGACGCTCAAGGGAACCATTCAGCTCTCTCTGAAAAGGGGAGATTGCAGCCTATGCTCCTCTGGGACTGTGGCGACTTTCATTTCATTAACAGCACCCTTCACAATCTTGCGCCGCCTCAAAGCACTTTGCAGCCAAATGAAGTACTTCTTTTTTTTTTAATTTAGATTACCCAATTATTTTTCCCCAATTAAGGGACAATTTAGCGCGGCCAATCCACCTACTCTGCACATTTTTGGGTTGTGGGGGCGAAACCCACGCAGACACGGGGAGAATGTGCAAACACCACACGGACAGTGACCCAGAGTCGGGATCGAACCTGGGACCTCAGCGCCGTGAGGCGGTTGTGCTAACCACTAGGCCACCGTGCTGCCTCAAATGAAGTACTTCTGACATGTAGTCGGCACTGTTCCAGTGCAGGGAGATGCAGCAACCAGTTCGGACACAGCAGGATCTCCATAAACAATGAGACTGTGACCAGATAACTGGTTTTAGCAAAATTGGTTCAGGGATAAATATTGGCTGGGCCAGCCGAGTTAAACACCATCCCGCCCCCCCCAAGCTTTTCTTCGCGTAGCGCTATGGGATTTGGAATTCAGCTCTTGCTCCATTCAGGATTTGCGCAGGAAGCCAAAAAGGTGGAAAATCAGATATCCTTGCAATGATGTGGGAAATATGAACAGTGGATAAGGGTGGAGCTCATCGAGGAGATCTAGTCACAACATGCGAAAGATAATTGAACTAAAACATTGAATGTGTTTCTCACCCCCCCCCCCCCCCCCCCCCCAAAGATGTCGCTAGCCAAGGGCAGCACGGTGGCACAGTGTTTAGCATTGCTGCCTCACGGCGCTGAGGTCCCAGGTTTGATCCTGGCTCTGGGTCACTGTCCGTGTGGAGTTTGCACATTCTCCCCGTGTTTGCGTGGGTTTCGCCCCCACAACCCAGAGATGTGCAGGGTAGGGGGATTGGCCATGCTAAATTGCCCCTTAATTGGAAAAAATGAATTGGGTACTCTAAATTTATAAAAAAACAAAAAAAAATGTCGCTACCCTGACAGTATTTTCAACATTTTCTGTTTTTATTAATGATCGCTATCAACTGTGCAGCAACATTCCCCACCATCAGCTCAGCTGCTCACAGCCTTTGGTCATCAAAAAGTCAGAAGAACTTTTTAAAAAATATATAAATTTAGAGTACCCAATTCATTTTTTCCAGTTAAGGGACAATTTAATGTGGCCAATCCGCCTAGCCTGCACATCTTTGGGTTGTGGGGGCGAAACCCACGCAAACACGGGGAGAATGTGCAAACTCCACACGGACAGTGACCCAGAACCGGGATCGAACCTGGGACCTCGGCGCTGTGAGGCCGCGATGCTAACCACTGCGTCACCGTGCCGTGTCAGAAGAACTTAAGCGTACAGATTCAGACTGGTGGTACAAGGCAGTACAAAACCAAGTGGACCGAGTGGCTCATTCACGCAGACGAGATGCTAAATCACTATCCCAGTTTACTCAGGGTGATGAATCTGGTGGCAAACATTCTTCTCCCAAACCCAAGAAAAAACAGATTCAATCACGTTCCTGTTCATGGGATCGTGCTGCACACAATAACTGCGGCTTTGACCTACATTATAATAATCACTGCACTCCAAAGAAAAGTTTAAAAAAAAAACTAAATTGAGAGTGCCCAATTCATTTTTTCCACCTTAAGGGACAATTTAGCACGGCCAATCCATCGAGCCGGCACATCTTTGGATTGTGGGGGGTGAAACCCATGCAAACGCAGGGAGAATGTGCAAACTCCACACGGACAGTGGCCCAGAGCCGCAATCGAATCCAGGTCCTCGGCACGGCTACAAAGAAAATAAAAAGCGGAGGCGCACCTACATAGAACATAGATTAGGAACAAATTAATCTACACCCCATAATTCTATCGTAATCCATGTACCTATCCAATAGCCGCTTGAAGGTCCCTAATATTTCCGGCTCAACTACTTCCACAGGCACTGCATTCCATGCCCCCACTACTCTCTGGGTAAAGAACCTACCTCTGACATCCCCCCTGTATCTTCCACCATTTACCTTAAATTTATGTCCCCTTGTAATGGCTTGTTCCACCCGGGGAAAAAGTCTCTGACTGTCTACTCTATCTATTCCCCTGATCATCTTATAAACCTCTATCAAGTCGCCCCTCATCCTTCTCCGTTCTAATGAGAAAAGGCCTAGCACCCTCAACCTTTCCTCGTAAGACCTACTCTCCATTCCAGGCAACATCCTGCTAAATCTCCTCTGCACCTTTTCCCAAGATTTCACATCTTTCCTAAAATGAGGTGACCAGTACTGCACACAGTACTCCAAATGTGGCCGTACCAAGATTTTGTACAGCTGCATCATCACCTCACGGCTCTTAAATTCAATACCTCTGCTAATGAACGCTAGCACACCATAGGCCTTCTTCACAGCTCTATCCACTTGAGTGGCAACTTTCAAAGATTTATGAACATAGACACCAAGATGTCTCTGCTCCTCCACATCGTCAAGAACCCTACCATTAACCCTGTATTCCGCATTCATATTTACTTGGGAGTCTTGATACAGCCTCAAGTGTGCAGATATTTATTTTCAAACAAGACCTGCTCACGTCACAACCCAGGTGAATGATGGGCGCAAGGCTGCCTTTCCCAATCCAAGTTCCCTACAGGAGCCCAGCTCCTGTTTGGTGCTTCTCCCTAACCCTGCATATCGCAGATCAGGAAGTGAAAAGTGACTAAATTAATTTGACCGGCTGTCAAATATTAAGCTTATGAACACCAAGTTCAAATTTTCAAATGCAAGCACTAGACAAATAACGTTCGAAATATTTGCTTACATCTCGACACAACTCTAAGGCTGCAATGTTTCAGATCTCAACCGTTTAAGATTACACAATTATGGTGGCACGGTTTCACAGTGGTCAGCACTGTTGCTTCGCAGCACCAGGCTCCCAGGTTCGATTCCCGCTTGGGCCATTGTCTGTGCGTAGTCTGCACATTCTCCCCAGTGTCTGCGTGAGTTTCCTCCGGATGCTCCGGTTTCCTTCCACAAGTTCTGAAAGACGTACTGTTGGGCGAATTGGACATTCTGAATTCTCCCTCCGTGTACCCGAACAGCCACCGGAGTGTGGCGACTTTTCACAGTAACATCATCGCAGTGTAAGCCTGCTTGTGTCACTAATAAAGATTATTATTAGGTGTGTTGCTGGCGCAGGCAACTTGATGCAACTAGCAAAGAAAGTCATTTCAACGCATTCCGACTGCAAGAAACAGTAAAAAATACAAGTTGGCAGTAACCAACCACATTCAGTGATCTCAGGCACATCTACCTTCCTCGCAACAGTGACTACACTTCAAAAGTATTTAACTGGCTGCAAAGTGTTTTGAAATTCCTGAGCCTGTGAGAACTGCTGTAAATAAACACAATAACTTGTATTTATACCCCAGTAGTGGCTGTCTCGCACTGACATTTTCCAGCTTTTGAAGTGACTGCTGAAGCAAAATAATTTACACACTCAACTCTGTAATAAAATCTTTACAAAAATGTGTAATAATGGGGAACGGCTAAGCTACTGTTTACCTCAGCACTGGTGAAAAGCAGTTTATGAAATACAACACAGCTTCAAACAGTTAAGACCGTCACTCAAAGAGCAAGTCTGAACCAACCAGAGGTGCAATTTCACAATTATTTTCTCAGCAGTTTTACCCCGAGATTAATCTTAAGTATTATTTTCCACTGCTGCGAGAGCTGCTGTTCTCTTAACAAAACTATATTCCCAGTGTATTGAAACATGTTTCAGCACGAGGGGACATAGCTTTAAATTGAGGACAGATATAGATATAGGACAGATGTCAGAAGTAGGTTCTTTACTCAGAGAGTAGTAAGGGCGTGGAATGCCTTGCCTGCAACAGTAGTGGACTCGCCAACACTAAACGCATTCAAATGGTCATTGGATAGGCATATGGACGATAAGGGAATAGTGTAGAGGGACTTTAGAGGGGTTTCACAGGACGGTGCAACATCATGGGCCGAAGGGCATGTACTATGCTGTAATGTTCTATGTAGCCAAGCAATCTGAGGGAAATGTCACTCTTCAAGATGTTCCAATTCTCCTTGGTCACACAAATTGCCTTTGTCAGAATATTAGCATCCCAGACAATGACATCAATATCAAAGTAAATTACTGCGGATGCTGGAATCGGAAACAACAGAAATACTCATAATCTATGATTAATCTAGGACAAAGGTTCGGCACAACATCGTGGGCCGAAGGGCCTGTTCTGTGCTGTATTTTTCTATGTTCTATCTCGGCAGGTCTGACAGCGATTGTGGGGAGAGACGGGAGCTTCCAATTCTCTCCACAGAACAGTTCAATATTCCAGGGTTGAAGGAAAAGCCCATTTATTAATTCTTACAACAATCGGCCCTCTACAAAAACTGGAAGCTCACTCGGCAGTTAAATCGGCAGGTAGAAAAGACGGAATTGCTTCCGTCAGAAATATGATGCAGGTGCCATCCCACTCGTTTTGACACCACCTCCCTGTTCGTGTATTTTGCAATGTCATATGGCACCAAAAACCTTTGCAGCAACACAGACAGAATTGACAGCAATTCAGAGAACATCGGCGCTGCTTTCAAAAAGTCCTCTTCTGGTTATAAAATCAGGAAAGCGTGCACGAAATGGAATAAAACACATTATACCTTGTGTTAGTTGAAGCAAAACTTTATACATACAACAGTTTCTGGGCTGAATTCACTGCAGGTTAAACTTTTTAAAAAGGTGACTTTTTGTTTTTTGCATCATTGGTTTTGCAGGGTTGTCTGTGGGATGGTGCAGAGTTTGGGCAGCAGGGTGTCCCTGGCTGGGATGGGACTGTGCAGAGTTTGGGCAGCAGGGTGTCCCTGGCTGGGATGGGACTGTGCAGAGTTTGGGCAGCAGGGTGTCCCTGGCTGGGATGGGCATGTGCAGAGTTTGAGGAAGAGGAGGGTGTCCCTGGCTGGGATGGGACTGTGCAGAGTTTGAGGAAGAGGAGGGTGTCCCTGGCTGGGATGGGACTGTGGAGAGTTTGAGCAGGAGGAGGAGGAGGGTGTCCCTGGCAGGGATGGGACTGTGCAGAGTTTGGGCAGCAGGGTGTCCCTGGCTGGGATGGGCATGTGCAGAGTTTGAGGAAGAGGAGGGTGTTCCTGGCAGGGATGGGACTGTGCAGAGTTTGAGGAGGAGGAGGGTGTCCCTGGCTGGGATGGGACTGTGCAGAGGAGGAGGAGGGTGTCCCTGGCTGGGATGGGACTGTGCAGAGTTTGAGGAAGAGGAGGGTGTTCCTGGCAGGGATGGGACTGTGCAGAGTTTGAGGAGGAGGAGGGTGTCCCTGGCTGGGATGGGACTGTGCAGAGTTTGAGGAGGAGGAGGGTGTCCCTGGCTGGGATGGGACTGTGCAGAGTTTGAGCAGGAGGAGGAGGAGGAGGAGGAGGCGGCGGGGGTCCCTGGCTGCAGCCTACACTCCCACCCCCTCATTTTCGGATCTTCGTCCCTCAGCTCCAGATACTCTCCCTCCCTTCACCTCCTCTTGCTGTTGGGAGGCTCCCACTTCAGGCCCACTCCTCCCCCGGGAATGCCGGGAGTTGTAGTCCATTGGCCGGGACTACAACTTCCGGCAGACAGCGCCCGGAAGCCGCATTTGCCGGGACTACAACTCCCGGCGGGCAGCGCGCGGGCGCATGCGCGCTCGGCGGCCACGGCATCGGGAGGCTCGAGCTCGCGCTTCCAATATTTCCACATGAAGGAAAAACTCTCCGAGCCCAACCAACAACCCCTCTTTCGGCCTGGCGACCGCCGGCAGGGAGAGTACGCACCTTTATTGACCCCTGCCTCAGGACTGACAGCGAGCGCAGGCGGAATTTCATTCACGGCCCCGCACCGTCCTGCTCCCGGGATCTGAGGTAAAGTCCAGTCTGCCTCTTTTTTTGTGGGAGGTGAGAAACTCGAGCGTGCGCGCGCAGCCTTTTAACACGTGGCGTGTGGCGTCATCGCGTCAGGACACGCCCCCCTCGGCCGGCCTCTTCTCTCGGTTGCTAACAATACAACCGTTGCCCGGCAACCGGCGGCTGCGCGCCAGGCCACTGCGCAGCACCGCCTGCCTACAAAGTTGCAGCAGAGGGACTCACCACTCCCCCCAGGGGTGGGTGTCAGTCATTACAGGGGGTCCCCAGGGAGTGTGTCAGTATTTACAGGGGGTCCCCGGGGAGTGTGTCAGTATTTACAGGGAGTCCCGGGGAGTGTGTCAGTATTTACAGGGGGTCCCCGGGGAGTGTGTCAGTATTTACAGGGGGTCCCCGGGGAGTGTGTCAGTATTTACAGGGGGTCCCTGGGGAGTGTATCAGTATTTACAGGGGGTTCCCGGGGAGTGTGTCAGTATTTACAGGGGGTCCGGGGGAGTGTGTCAGTATTTACAGGGAGTCCCCGGGGAGTGTGTCAGTATTTACAGGGGGTCCCCGGGGAGTGTGTCAGTATTTACAGGGGGTCCCCGGGGAGTGTGTCAGTATTTACAGGGGGTCCCTGGGGAGTGTATCAGTATTTACAGGGGGTTCCCGGGGAGTGTGTCAGTATATACACGGGGTCCCCGGGGAGTGTGTCAGTATTTACAGGGGGTCCCCGGGGAGTGTGTCAGTATTTACAGGGGATCCCCGGGGAGTGTGTTAGTATTTACAGGGGGTCCCGGGGAGTGTGTCAGTATTTACAGGGGGTCCCCGGGAGTGTGTCAGTATTTACAGGGGATCCCCGGGGGAGTGTGTCAGTATTTACAAGGGGTTCCCGGGGAGTGTGTCAGTATTTACAGGGGGTCCCTGGGGAGTGTGTCAGTATTTACAGGGGGTCCCTGGGGAGTGTGTCAATATTTACTGGGGGTCCCCGGGGGAGTGTGTCAGTATTTAAAGGGGGTCTCCTGGGAGTGTGTCAGTTTTTACAGAGGGTCCCCGGGGAGTGTGTCAGTATTTACAGGGGGTCCCCGGGGGAGTGTGTCAGTTTTTACAGGGGGTCCGGGGCGGGATATTTACAGGGGGACCCCACCCCCAGGAGGAGTGTGTCGGTATTTACCAAGGATCGAACCTGGGTCCTCGGCACCGTGAGGCAGCAGTGCTAACCACTGCGCCGCCGTGCCGCCCCTGAAAATGACACTCATTGGAAAATGTACTCAGCTGCATCACTTTTCCTTTCCAGTTCTGCAGCGCCCCATAGTGGGATAACCCCGACCTCCACCATGTGGAGGGACACAGGAGGAATGGCTATTTGGCCGCGTGTTTGCGGGGGGGCTGCTGCTCAGTGGGACGAGGGGGGGTGGAGGCAGTGGTGGGAGGAAATTAGAAAAATTATTCTGATCTATTGCATGTTGCTAAAGTGACTGCTGCTTGTACCAGGAATCCAGACCCTCACAGCCTGTCGATTTGGTTTAACCCGCTTTGCTGTTGGCCCAGTGTCGAAGTCAGAAATAACACCAGCCGCTTTGTGCTCACTTCATGTGTTCCTGCGATGGGGGGAAGCAAATGGAAAGAGAAATCAGCCGAAACTTTAAAGTGTTAACTCACCGAGGTGTGGATTCCAAATCTTCTTAACTTGCGTCCACAGTAAAACGGCGAACGTATCTGGGAGAGAGATTACACTCCTTCATTTCACGTCAGGAATACTGAAACACTTTGGGGAGCTGCAGAGTTTGCACAGCGTCTTCACTTTCCAGTTCACAACTTGTTCACAAAGTTAAGCAGTCAGTGTCAGTTCTCGGATATGAAGTTCTCGCAATGGGGTCAAAGTGCTGAACCTTTGCTAAACACAATGAGCTTCCAGTGTCCATGTCGTACAGGGAAAGGAGGTTTGTTAAGCACATGGTTTGCCACATTTTTGTTACATTCGGATTTGTTTCCGAAGGGGAACATTGGGAATTAGGAGCCCCTCGAGCCTGCCCCGCCATTCAATCAGATCATGGCTGATCCCTTCCCGGTGTCAATTCCACCTTCCCCCACCTGTTGCCCTTCAATCCGAGGGAGGCACCGAGAAAGAAGCCGGTTATTTTGCAGTGGGACTGAGGGGAGGCGTGGCAGATCTGAGCGCGTGTTTCCAGACACAGCAGTTGTACCAATTAAAGTTTTTGAAATTTCCCCCGTGGAACAAACCATTACAAGGGGACATAAATTTAAATGGTGGAAGATATAGGGGGGATGTCAGAGGTAGGTTCTTTACCCAGAGAGTAGTGGGGGCATGGAATGCACTGTCTGTGGAAGTAGTTGAGTCGGAAACGTTAGGGACCTTCAAGCGGCTATTGGATAGGTACATGGATTACGGTAGAATAATGGAGTGTAGATTAATTTGTTCTTAAGGGCAGCATGGTAGCATTGTGGATAGCACAATTGTTTCACAGCTCCAGGGTCCCAGGTTCGATTCCGGCTTGGGTCACTGTCCGTGTGGAGTCTGCACATCCTCCCCGTGTGTGCGTGGGTTTCCTCCGGGTGCTCCGGTTTCCTCCCACAGTCCAAAGATGTGCAGGTTAGGTGGATTGGCCATGATAAATTGCCCTTAGTGTCCAAAATTCTATGATCTATGATTTACCTAGGACAAAAGTTCGGCACAACATCGTGGGCTGAAGGGCCTGTTCTATGCTGTATTTCTCTATGTTCTATGTTCTAACTCCCTCTGATATCACACTGCCAGGTTATCAGTCACAGGGTGTGTGCTGCGCCCCATTTACCCAGGGAGGGATGGGCCTGACTGATACCCAGTTGACAGTGGGATATCCCGGACTCCAATCCACACAGGCGTTCCTTCATTCAGAGGACCATTGGAGAAATTAGGACATGGTTCAGCTCAATCCCAAAGATAATTGAGATCCCGCCCAGATATGCAGACACCAGTAACAACCTGGTTGTAATTTTTACAAGGCTCCGCTTCTGAATTCAGGAAGGACAAAAAGTTGCAAGATCGGCCTGGTGTCGGTGCAACATTTCAAAGCGTGCTCTGATGTAACGAGGAAAGCCTCGATTCACACCCAGCCTTCAAGTGTAGCAGCAATGATCTGAGTAAGACAATGGCTCAGCTTTCCTCCTGGCTCTTGCAGTTCGGTGACACAATCTTCAAATTGCACAGGAACCGGCAACTGCCAGGTTATGTAGAAAGCAGCACAGCGGGTTAGCACTGCTGCCTCACAGCAGGTTAGCACTGCTGCCTCACAGCGCCAGGGACCCGGGTTCGATTCCTGGCTTGGGTGGAGCGTGTGGAGTCTGCACGTTCTCCCCGTGTCTGCGTGGGTTTCCTCCGGGTGCTCCAGTTTCCTCCCACGGTCCAAAGATGTGCGGGTTAGGTGGATTGGCCGTGATATGTTAGGGTGGGGTTACAGAGCGGGGGGGGGGGGGGGGGGGGGGGGGGGGGGGGGGGGGGGGGGGGGGGGTTTGGGCAAGGTAGGGTGGTCTTTCGAAGCGGTGCAGACTCGATGGGCCGAATGGCCTTTTGTCTGCACTGTAGGGATTCTATGATTCCCGTATCCAATAATTACAGGTGTGCGAGGACAAAGTCTGCAATCTGATGCTGTTCCTCTGCCTGCAGTGTGAAGGGTTTGTGGAAGGAATGGCATTAGTCAGTCCCTGTCTCGCTCTCCCTCTCCAAACTCTTGTGTTCTGTCAGTAAGTAGTTCCATGACTAAAAGTTTTGGAGCATGTATTACACCAGAAAGCAAACAATAAAATAGATTGATCGTGGTACAAGAATAGTGAAGCATTGAGCCATCACCTGCCTCAGTAACGTGGACCATGCTGTGGTTAATCATAACGTGTGTGTGGCTATGACTGATGCTGCGTTCCGTGTTACCCCAGTTACCCCAGTGTTGTGTGGCATGCTGCCCTCTGGTGGTTTTCCCGCTAATTACTGTCGTTTTCCTTTCCGACTGGTGAGGCAAATATTTAGTAAGAGCATCATCTGGAAATTCAACGTTCACGCGGGCTCTTCTCCCGAGGCATGCAGAACGAGCAATGGCGGAAGCGACCCCGTTACCGACCGCCTTGCATTTGTAAAATGCCTTTCGACGTCGACAAGCACAGGAACAGCTAGAGGCCGTTCAGCCTCCCACCCCAAACCTGTTCCGTCATTCGCTGCGATCATGGCTGATCTGTTTCTTACCCCCCAACAATCTATCGGGCTCAGCCTTGAAAGTTTCACTGAGCCCCAACCGTAACAGCTCGTTCCCGGGGGTGGGAGCGGAGCATTTTCAGATTTCCACTGCTCTTTATGTGAGAAAGATGCTTCCAGGTGCCACTCCCTGAATGGCTTGGCTCTGATTTTAAGATCCTGCCTGTTGTGATCTGCTTCTTCAGGCAGCATAAGCTGCTCCCTTGATGTATACTCTGACAAAGGAAGGTTCAGACTTGGAGATAGGTTTAACACATTTATTGAACAGTTAACAATTCTCCTACTTGAGTTTGACTCTACTGCTAATCTAACTCTAGTAACTCAGTCTAACTAACCAGTCTGCTTTGAGCCATGCGGTGGGTGTGATGCTTCGGATCTGCCCCTGTCTCTTTGAGTGACGCCTATGGAAAGAGAAAGAGCATGTGTGCCCTGTCCTTTTATATGGGTTGCCCCCTTGTGGTAGTGTCACCTCTGGGTGTGTCTTGACTGCCCATTGGTCGTGTCCTATCTTACTGACCTATTGGTTGAATGTCTGTGTGTCATGATATCTCTTGTGCTCCCTCTGGGTGTTTATTTAGTCCCAGTGTATCTACATTAACCCCGTGTGTATTTACAGTGATGCATATCACCACACTGCCCTCCCTCCCCCTCATTCTGGACCCTCCCCTCAGAGGCTATAGTTTTCTCTCTTGGCCATTCAATGATAAACACCTTATCCAGATCACCCACGAATCTGTCACACTGAAGGGAACACAGGCTCAGTCGGTGCAACAGACAGACAATAAATGTTTGCGTTTGAAAGGAAGAGGGCAACAAGTTCATGCGAAAACTGTCACTTCCAAATCAGACACATTTCACATCAGGAGGTTAGAGTCTAAGAACTCCCTCCCTCCCTAACATCGCTGTGTCAGCACCTTCCCCACACATTAACTCAACAATTATCACCCATCCCTAATTGCCCTTGCGAAACTGAATGTGCCGCTTTCTTGCGTTGCTGTAGTCTCTTATCGCGGCAATTTGCTCAGCCACTACGGAGGGATGTAAAGAGTGCCGTGTGCGTGAGCCCCCTTTTGGCGGTTACCATGTTTGGGAATAATCTGCCTGAGGGGTCGCGTTTATTCGAGGCCTGAGGGGCCTCAACAAGTAGTGGAAGGCGCCAGAATCTCTGCAGCTTTTGTGCGCAGGTTAGATTGTGTTCCAGCCACGGACTCGATGGGCCGAATGGCTGCCTTCTGTGTAATGGCATGGAAGCAAAAGGGTTAGCACTGTTGCTTCACAGCGCCAGGGGTCCCAGGTTTGATTCCCACTTGGGTCACTGTCTGTGCGGAGTCTGCACGTTCTCCCCGTGTCTGCGTGGGTTTCCTCCGGTTTCCTCCCACAAGTCCTGAAAGACGTGCCGTTAGGTGAATCGGACATTCTGAATTCTCCCTCTGTGAACCCGAACAGGCGCCGGAGTGTGGGGACTAGGGGATTTTCACAGTAACCTCATTGCAGTGTTAGTATAAGCCTACTTGTGACACTAATAAAGATTATTATTATCATGTATGATTCTATAAGTGGTGTGCAGGATGGGGTACGGTGAAGTTTCTGCCTCTCACTCCCATCCCTGCAGCTTGTGACTGACTATCAGACAGTCCCCAGCTGGGAACACAGGGAGGTGGGTGGGTGGGTGTTGCCCCAATGGTTTGTGTTCTAGAGCCTCAACGTACATTCCGATTGTGGCCTTTGCTTACGTTCCGGAACCCTGCAATATTCTCGCCGACATTTACTGAACAACAAATCATTTATTGTTGGAGGGAATACTGCTCTGCCCCTCCATCTCCACCCTGCCCCACTCTTGACCCAACCCTCTCCATCCGCCCCCATTAGAACCTCTAACCCTAGCATTTCACCTCGATCACAGGTAGGTGACGATGTGCCTTCACTGAAGTAGCTCTTCGACATTACAGGTATATTTTCCCCTCAGTCTCACTAGGCTATTGGCTTCACCTCTAGCTGAGGGCAGTGGATGTTTACAAGGCCTCTGATTTGTCTCTGGCTTTGATCTGCTCCCCTATTGTTGTGTCACTAAATCAGCAAGCAAATCTCGAACACAAGGGGAATACACAGCAGTCAGCCTGGCTGTTACTCTCATTCAGAACTCCCACTGCTTTAGCACAGCCCCAGGATCAGAGACACTGACTGTGAGGGAGCAACAAGCGGGCGTAACGGTCTCGCTTCCTGATTCTGAGACACCCCCTTTTCTTAAGATTTATCAGCTCTACTGGAGTTCAGAAGAGTGAGGTGGTGGGGGGGGGCGACTTGATTGAAGTCGATAAGATCCAGAACGGCCTCGGAAAGGTGACGTGGAAAGGGTGAGTCGAGAATTAGGGGGCACGGTTTTAAAAGTAGGGATCGCCCTTTTGGGGCAGAAATGGGGAGAATGTTTGTCTCTCAGGGGGTATGCGTTCTCCTTAGCCAAAGGGGATGAAAGGTTATTGGGGGTGGATGGGGAATGTGCAACTCTACACAAACAGATCAGCCATGAACGGCAGAATAGGTTGGAGGGGCCGAATGGCCTGCCTCTGCTCCTGTTTCGGATGTTTATAGAACTGTACAGCACAGTACAGGCCCACGATGTTGTGCCGAACTAGTCTGAAACTAAGATCAAATAAACCCACTCCCAATCATTCTAGTGCACTCCACATGTCTATCCAATAACCGCTTGAAAGTTCCGAAAGTGTCCGACTCCACTACCATAACTGTTTAGCTGTTTTAGGGGCTGTTTAGCACAGAGCTAAATCGCTGGCTTTGAAAGCAGACCAAGCAGGCCAGCAGCACGGTTCGATTCCCGTAACAGCCTCCCCGAACAGGCGCCGGAATGTGGCGACTAGGGGCTTTTCACAGTAACTTCATTGAAGCCTACTCGTGACAATAAGCGATTTTCATTTCATTCATTCATAACTGGGAGTGCGTTCCACGCCCCAACCACTCTCTGAGTAAACAACCTACCTCTGACATCCCTCCTATATCTTCCACCATGAACCTTATTGTTATGCCCCCTTGTAACAGCCACCACATCTTCAATTAAATAGCAAAATAGAAGCTTCCCTACCCTGTTACATATCCCAGACAGCTAAAGGGTCCACGGCACTTAATGAGACAAATGACTGACACAGTATTAAGAAAAAGGAGTAGGTCATAATGGGTGGGATTCTCTTTCCCATCAGTCGGCCAATGGAGTCTCCCATTGTGGGCAGCCCCACGCCGTCGGGAAATCCCTGGGCATGGGTGCGCTGCGGGCAAAATGGTGGGCTGGATTCCCTGGGCCCCCAGCCGCGTGATTCTCGGCCACGCGCCGTTCGCTGGCCACGTGATTCTATCTTCTCGCCGATTGTCAATGGGATTTCCCGTTGCAGCTGCCCCACGCCGTGTGGGAAACCCGCGGGGGTGGGGGGTGCACTCCCGGCGGGGAAAGAGAATCCCCACGGCCGGAGAATTGCGGCGGGACTGACGCGGTAGAGCATGAGAGAGAGAGGGTGGGAGTGTTTCGTCAGGATGTTCCTGCTGTGGATGAAGTGTGCGGCAGCTTTGCTCTTGTCTCTCCATGTCACATGTGCATTAACGTAGCGCCCATCCGCCACTCTCCCGCCAACATTCCCACTCCGTGTCCAAGACCTCGACATGTCACTGGCACCAGGTAGAGGTGGCAGGATGTGATTTACTGGCAGGTCATCAGACTCTGGGAAGTGGGGTGAGAAAATTGAACAGAATTGAATTCATATTGCGTCAATTGGTCGTTCAATTTCCATCGTTCAAGGAGGATATTATGAAATGTTTCGATAGGGTAGCTGCGGAGAAAATGTTTCCACTTGTGAGGGAGACCAGTACTAAGAGGCCATAAATAATAGATGGTCATAAGTAAATCTGATTGAAAATTCGGGAGAAATGTCTTCAACGCAGAGAATAGTAGAGTTATGGAGCTCACTGCTACAGGGAATGGTGGGGATGGGTTTAAGGGAAAGGGAGAAAGTAATAGAAGGATATGTTGATGGGGTGAGATGAAGGGGGGGGAGTGGGCGGAGGCTTGTGTGGAGCAGAAACACCAGCACGGACAGGAAGGGCCGAACGGCCTGTTTCGGTGCTGTGAATCCAATTTGACTTGCAATGAATTTACAGAAACAGCCCATTCAACCCAGATAGTTGTCAGGAATGTGGAAAGAATATGGAAAGTTTACGAGGTTAGTAGTGAACTTGAGGTGAAAATGAAACAACAGAGAAGTAACAATGCTAGCAGTCACCGAGAGGAATAACGAGACGTGATTTGCCCCAGTAACAAGATTAGCAGGCGTCTAGAGCCATTAAGTGTGAATGGCAATATCAGAAGATTAGTGGGCCTATACAAAGGATAACTTATAAAGGCAAGGGATTTGAGTGAGGTAGACAGCAGAATCCACAGGGGGAACATCAAAGATATTGAGCAGCCCCCTCATTGGGATACAGGCTAGTTGCCCATCCAACAGCCAAGCAGGCCAGTTCCATCTACGATCTGAGCCATGGAGGCCTGTTCCAGCTAACATTAGCGCCACAGCAGATTTCAGATATTCACCTGTAAAAGACGCAGTTTTGCGCCTTCACTGAATCAGGAAGAGACGTTTTACCAGACTTGGCCACCGAAGCGGTATTATGTGGTAACTATTAGCTGGATTTGACCTATAGAGTTACAAACATTTGTGGTTTCTTGGGGAAAGGAGGGTCTCAGTTAGTTCAGGGAATGTGGGTATATTTTGGGAACAAGGGGTAACTTGAGGTAACACAAGTGTCAGAGTTTATGTTCATTTTTTGTGGGGGGGCTTTTTTGTTCTTTGACTTTAATAAATATTCTTTATTAATTGTTTACACACCGACTGGGCTGGTTCCTCGCTGGGTTGAAAATGGTTCCTCACATTATTCCAGACAAATATACACTAAGATAAATATACATCAAGTCATCCATTAGGGGTTTGAGATACTCTCGCTGGTAACATGGGGTTCATAATGCAGTGAGGGTACATATTTGCTCTCCATATTGGTTTAGGGCAGGTTGGCAGTTTATTCTGATGCTTGCTCCCTGTCTTCAGTATCCCTGTCACCTCACACTGTCCGGATCTTTTCAGAGCTGGGATATTGCTGAAGATCACGTCACAGGATATCCCCACCCCTCCCGCTGCAGCATAGGTATTGGAGAATCCGAGGGCCAGTTATGTTAATCCTGTTCTCCGGTGGTCCAGTCCCTTGTGTGGCCGATACAGCATCACCTGGTGAAACCAGCCACGTGGAACAAGCCAATCGTGTCAATACCTCCATGACAAACATCCCATTACTTCCAGGTATCCTAACAAGGTCAGCAATTTATCTTTAATAGATAATCAGTTATTGTGCTACTTATAAACTACATGGGTCACATAAGTGAGGGTTGAAGTGGGTCGGTGCAGACTCGATGGGTTGAATGGCCTCCTTCTGCACTGTATTTCTATGTGCATCAGATCAGAAATCAGAAAGTGTTTCCTTTCTAATTTTTCTATTATAGGATGTGGGTATCGCTGGCTAGGCCAGCATTTATTATCCATTCCTAATTTGTAATAATAATTTTTATTAGTGTCACTTTAACACAGCAATGAAGTTACTGTGAAAAGCCCCTAGTCGCCACACTCCGGCGCCTGTTCGGGTACACAGTGGGAGAATTCAGAATGTCCAATTCACCTACAAGCACGTCTTTCGGGACTTGTGGGAGGAAACCGGAGCGCCCGGAGGAAACCCACGCAGACACGGGGAGAACGTGCAGACTCTGCACAGAGAGTGACCCAAGCCGGGAATTAAACCTGGGTCCCTGGCGCTGTGAAGCAACAGTGCTACCCACTGTGCTACAGTGCCGCCCCTTGAGAAGGTGGTGGTGAGCTGCCTTCCTGAACCCGCTGTGGTGTAGGTGGACCCACTGTCCTGTTAGGAATGGAGTTCCAGGATTTTCCCGTTGAACTGAGTGTCTCGCCCGGCCATCTCAGAGCCAGCCCTGTCCCAGTGGGGTCTGGAGTCACATGTGGGCCAGACCGGGTAAGGACGGCAGATTTTCCTCCCTACAGAGGCATTAGTCAATCCAATAGAGTTTAAAAAAAAATACATTTAGAGTACCCAATTCTTTTTTTTTCCAATTAAGGGGCAATTTAGCCTGGCCAATCCACCTACCTTGGACATCTTTGGGTTGTGGGGGCGAGACCCACGCAGACACATATGTTTTCAAGAGGCAGTTAGACATAGCACTTTGGGAGAAGGAATCAAAGGAGGGGGAAAGCTGGATCAGGCTATTGTGTTGGATGATCAACCATGATGATAATGAATGGCGGAGCAGGCTCAAAGGGCCGAATGGACTCTTCATGCTCCTATTTTCTACATTTCTATGTTGCAAACAAATTAAGTGCGTAATGTTAATCCTATTCACTTAAGGCAGTGTGGTCTCCGGGTGTGGTTGACAGGGAGCGCTACCCAATTATCTCTATTCTATCTGGGAGTTGTGGGGTCTCTCGAGGCAGCCGTGCTTCTGGAGCCTAAAAGCAGCTTCTTTTAAAGAACACTGGGCCAGCACAGCTAGTGACATGAAAGAGCACAATAGTTTCTGCAGAATGTTTTTCGCTATATTAACCCCGGAAGACATTCATGTTTAAATGTGATATTCCAACATTGAGTGTATTGTGTATGTACATTATTAAAAGGGTCTCATTCTTCTCTCCTTACTTCAACGTCAAAGGGAACCAGCTCAAGACATTCAGAAAATGGCACTGACTGGGGGGAGTAGAAAATTGCCTGAAGACCAAGGGCGGAGGTGGTCTTCGGGTGTAGCTTTTGCCAGAAAGTCATCTTCAGCTCCAGTCTTGCTGTCCGGGATGGGTCCAGCGGGGACTCCGAGAGATGGTCCAAAGAAGAGTTTGAAGCAGAGACAGAGCAAAGAAACACCAAGTCACAAGCAGTCGCCAAGTGCATTTTTACTCTGGAATGGCGAAGTGCCTCATCAGGTTAGCCCGGTTGAATCAAAATTTATTCCATTTTTCATTGGCTCGAAGAATATTAGCCGAAAGCAGGGGATTGAGCGCGGGACAAGGCAGCAGAACCTTAGATATGTAGACCGTAGCATTTTAAGCCAGATTGATAAACCTCTTTCGAAGGAATATCAAGGATACACGATAAATATCGTTGATGACCCAGTTGGCAGCGACAAGAAATTGACTTGTGATCTGTTGAATCCAGACCAATGCTGCGAAGAAAGCCAAGACGGCTGGAGAGAGTGTCTTTACGCCTTAATCAGATTTTACGGACTCAGGTCCCTCAAAGAACGTAAATCGGCCGTGAACATGGTGGCTCAGAGACCCTCGGTCATGTCCACGAGGCCCACCCGTAACCCTGTCCAAAGGGTCTCACAAGGGCAGCGTGTCCTGAACAAGATTGCTTTGAGGAACCCCAGGAAAGCACCGGATGAAAGGTTTTGGCATGTATTCCCAATGCCATGGCAACAGAGCTTCCTGACCATGACTCAAGATGGCATTAGTCAGTTTGGCGCTTTGGAACTGAACTGGTTTTCTTCTGGGATGGGTAGCGGGGGCTTCAGCTCACTGCACCGCAGTGCTCAGCCCCCCCGCAGCCGCCACAGGAGAAACAGTGAGAAGCAAAGATATTGTTAATAAAGGGCGTACATTTTAAACCAAAACGGCCTGTTAGTTTTAAACCAGAATGGAGGGTCGTGGTTTGGGGAACCGCGACCCCTATGCAAGAGACCATCTCTCTCTTCATCTTTTTTGTTTATTTAGAGTACCACCCAATTCATTTTCCCAAATAAGGGGCAATTTAGCGTGGCCAATCCCCCTACCCTGCACATCTTTGGGTTGTGGGGGTGAGACCCACGCAGACACGGGGAGAATGTGCAAACTCCACACGGTCAGTGACCCAGAGCCGGGATCGAACCTGGACTGCACCACCGAGCTGCCCCTCTCTCTTCATCTTAAACTGATGTGGAGATGCCGGCGTTGGAATGTGGTGAGCACAGTAAGAAGTCTTACAACGGCAGGTTAAAGTCCACCAGGTTTGTTTTGAATGACTAGCTTTCGGAGCACTGCTCCTTCCTCGGGTTCACCTTTAATCTTTATTAGTGTCCAAGTTGGCTTACATTAACACTGCAATGAAGTTACTGTGAAAAGCCCCTAGTCGCCACACTCCGGCGCCTGTTCGGGTACACAGAGGGAGAATTCAGAATGTCCAATTCACCTAACAAGCACGTCTTTCGGGACTTGTGGGAGGAAACCGGAGCACCCGGAGGAAACCCACGCAGACACGGGGAGAACGTGCAGACTCCTCACAGACAGTGACCCAAGCCGGGAATCGAACCCGGGACCCTGGCACTGTGAAGCAACAGTGCTAACCACTGTGCTACCGTGCCGCCCCATGTGCTATGCTCTGTGACAACACTGTTATCAAACAAAATCTGACACTGCACAGGGGCAGTGACCGAAAGCTCTATCCTAGCCTATCCTATGGTTCTGCCATCGTACAGTCGACCCAAGGTGATCATACTGCACGTTAACCCGCGTTTGGTTGTAGCCTCTGCCAATGTGATGAGACTGTCTTTGCGTTACTTATCTGTAAGGGTCTTGAATGAGACAACTTTTGATAGACATTCCCGCCTCCTCAACCTGTCCATTTTCTAAACTCTCTCTCTCTCTCTCCCCCCCCCCCCCCCCCCCCCCCCAAACCCAGCATTTTCTTTTTTTTTTTTTAATTTATCATAGAATTTACAGTGCAGAAGGAGGCCATTCGGCCCATCGAGTCTGCACCGGCTCTTGGAAACCGCACCCCTCCCAAGGTCAACACCTCCACCCTATCCCCATAACCCAGTAACCCCACCCTACACTAAGGACAATTTTGGACACTAAGGGCAATTTATCATGGCCAATCCACCTAACCTGCACATATTTGGACTGTGGGAGGAAACCGGAGCACCCGGAGGAAACCCTCGCACACACGGGGAGGATGTGCAGACTCCGCACAGGCAGTAATCCAAGCCGGAATCGAACCTGGGACCCTGGAGATGTGAAGCAACTGTGCTAACCACAATGCTACCGTGCTGCCCTATTCATTTTTGAATGAGAAATTAGAGTACCCAATTCATTTTTTTCAATTCAGGGGCAATTTAGCGTGGTCAATTCACCTACCCTGCACATCTTTGGGTTGTGGGGGCGAAATCTACGCAAACACAGAAAATGTGCAAACTCCAAACGGACAGTGACCCTGGCCGGGATCGAACCTGAGACCCCGGCGCCATGAGGCAGCAGTGCTAACCCACTGCGCCATCTACCACCCACTACCACCGCAACTCCCCCTCCTCCCCTGAAACCCCCCCCTCCCCAACATCTCCTAAGGATAATGTCTCTTGTCCAGAGATGCCAACCCTCCAGCGTTGAAGATGAGCGACAGCACACACACACCCCCTACACACACAAACACATCCATGGCATCTCCGCTGATAAAGATGACCAGCAGTTCTGAGCTGTCAGACAGGATTCCTCACACAATCCTCCGAGTACAGCTTGAATCCACAACCTGGCTCGCAGGCAGAGGGCTGTCCATCTCTGTCCATCAGGCCGACAACACGAGCCACTGTTGATTTACTTCATGAACAGGGCTGAGCTCTGTCCCCCTCCCCCCGGCCTGTGATGGGACTGAATGCTTTGCAGAGTAATCACGGGGGGGGGGGGGGGGGGGGGGGCAGTTTTATACATATCAGTGGAAGCTTTTAATATTAAAAAGATAAACGTACTGGTGAAAAGTCAGGATTGAAGCTTGAAGGGGAAGAGGATTGGGACTGTTTGGACAATCAGGCTCCTATTACAGGAACAATAATCTGTCCTGTGCTTTTCTGAAATGTTGGACACATGTTATATATGCCCTTGTATTTCACAGAGGGCAGCCAATCGTGAGGCTTTCAGGGTACAGGTCACAGGCTGACCACAAGGTGGGGCTGTTTATCACATTCTGCTTCAGCCACAGAATAACAAGCTTCTGGTTGGGTTATTTTTCATTAACCTTTCAAAATATATTTATTAACCTTCCGGGGAGATAGTATTATACAGTTTCTCGCCTTTGAGCCCCAAAGACTGGCATTCCCATTCCAGCAGCCGCTCGCCCTCTAATCATTACTCATTTGAGAATGTCAGTGGGCTATCCGACTGTGGAAAGCGTCATATCTACACACAAACATCATACAACAGGGATATAAGTACACTCTTAGGGAAGAAACGTTCAACGGTCCTGAATGCAATTTCATTAAGTTGAGAAAACTGTGTATCTCTCTCTCTGTCTGTCTCTCCCCCATAGGTATGCTTATCCCACTCCCTGTGTGTCTGCCTCTATTTAATTCTCTCTCCATATATATCTGCTCTTCCTGTGCGCCTGTTTCTCTCCCCGTGTGTCTCTCTCTCTCTCTCTCCCTGTGTGTATCTCTCTCTCTCTCTCTTTATCTCACTCACTCTCCTTCTCTCTCTTCCTGTCTGGATCTCACTCCTTGCTCTCCTTTTATGCATCTCTCTCATTCTCTATCTATCTCTCACTCTACCTCTCTCTCTCTCCCTGTGTGTAACTCTCTCCATCTATCTCTTACTCTGCCTCTCTCTCTCTCCCTGTGTGTATCTCTCTCTATCTCACTCCCTCTCCCTCTCTCTCTTCCTGTGTGTATCTCTCTCTATCTATCTCTCACTCTGTCTCTCTCTCTCTCTCTCTCTCTCCCCCTCTCTCTCATTCTCATTCTCTCCCAGTATGTATCTCACTCTGTTGCTATGTGTATCCCTAGTTGTCTGGCTGTACAATAAGTTGGTACTTTGCACTCCAGAGAGTTTGTGACAGCTTTCTTGGCTCCTGGAATCAAGATTCCTGTCATTGTCCGACCCTCAGGTGCAACTCAATATCCGTGCGCATCTCAAGGCCGGAACATTCCAAAATGGGGTTCAGCTGAGAATAACGAGGATTATCCCCCCCCCCCGCCCCCCTGTGACCAAGCACATTAATCTCCAAGAACATTTTGCTAACTCTACCTTCTTTACTCCTTTTCACCGAGTTTGCCTGTGTTTACCAAGACATCATAGATTTAAGAGAATTTACAGTGCAGAAGGAGGCCATTTGGCCCATCGAGTCTGCACCGGCTCCTGGAAAGAGCACCCGACCCAAGGTCACCACCTCCACCCTATCCCCATAACCCAGTAACCCCACCCAACACTAAGGGCAATTTTGGACACTAGGGGCAATTTAGCATGGTCAATCCACATCACCTGCACATCTTTGGACTGTGGGAGGAAACCGGAGCACCCGGAGGAAACCCACGCAGATACGGGGAGGATGTGCAGACTCCGCACAGACAGTGACCCAAGCAGGAATTGAACCTGGGACCCTGGAGCTGTGAAGCAATTGTGCTATCCACAGTGCTACCGTGCTGCCCTCAAATTTGAAACTCAGTAACAAGCCTATTAATGAAGGAATGTAGTTTTGTTGTATTATGTAATAAATCACCAGCAATTATCCACGCTGTGTCGAAAATTCCTGATAGTTTTCCAATCCATTGATTTCATCAGGAATAGAGTAGACCATTCAGCCTATCCACCAATTAATACTATCATGGCTGATCTTGGGTTTTGTCAAGATAGTAAGGGGATCAAACAGAGTAAACAGAGAATTTCCAATGTTTGGGGAACCTGGGACTGGGGACGTAATCTAAAAATTAGAGTCAGACCTTTTTAAAATTACATTTAGAGTACCCAATTCTGTTTTTCCCCAATTAAGGAGCAATTTTTAGCATGGCCAATCCAACTACCCTGCACATCTTTTTGGGTTGTGGGGATGAGACCCACGCAGACACTGGGAGAATGTGCAAACTCCACACGGACAGAGACCCAGAGCCGGGATCGAACCTGGATCCTCGGCATCTTGAGGCAGCAGTGCTAACCACTGTGCCGCCGTGCTGATCACTCCAACTTCCCTGGATAGTGTCAAACCCCTTGTGTAATTGAGGCCGCACCACCCAGGTGTACGGCGGGTGCTCCGTCAAGGGTGCAGTTGGCGAAGAGGCTTTGAGGGGTCAGGAGGTGAGCGACTTATGACAGAATATCCACCCTCTGCTCTGTTCGTGTAGCTGCTTAGGAACAGGTGTAGGCCATTCAGCCCATCTAGCGTGCGCCACCATTTAATCCGGTCATGGCAGCATTGTGGATATCACTGGCCCAGGGTGATCTCCAGGACAGTATGGTTGTGGCCTCCATGATGGCAGTGCTATTGAAAGCCACGGGGAAGTGGCAGGAGTTCCTCTCTTGTTCAAGGTGTTCACTACTTAGCATTTATGTAGTCAGAATGTTTTCAATTGAAGCCTAGATATCGGCCTCCTGCTCTAGGCTGGCATGGACTGCTTCAATGTTGGAGCAGGCATGAATGGAACCAAAAGCTGTGGAATCATTAGTGGATAATCCTAGTCCATACCTTCTGGTGGTGGAAAGGGCATTGATGAAGGAACTGAAATGGTCTTTGGCGCTTCACTGAGGGCCTCTTTCAGCGACGAGTAGCCGCTGACAGCCATCCCCCAGCCCCTGGAGAGTTTTACAGCACAAAAAGAGGCCCTTCGGCCCTTCGTGTCATTGCCAGCCATCAAGCGCCTATCTATTCTAATCCCATTTCCCAGCCTCATGTGGCATTTCAAGTGCTGATTCTTAAATGTTGTGAGGGTTCCAGCCTCGACCCCCTTCTAGGCAGCGAGTTCTAGATTCCCATTACCCCCTGGGTGTTTACTAAAATCCCCACTAAACCTCCTGCCCCTTACCTTAAATGAAATGAAATGAAAATCGCTTATTGTCACGAGTCGGCTTCAATGAAGTTACTGTGAAAAGCCCCTAGTCGCCACATTCCGGCGCCTGTCCGGGGAGGCTGGTACGGGAATCTATGCCCCCTGGTTATTGACCCTTCTATTAAGGGGAAAGGTTTCTTCCCATCTGCCCTATCTATGCCTCTTATCACTTTGTACACCTCAATCAGGACCCCCCCCCCCAGCCTTCTCCAAGGAAAACAACCCCAGCCTATCCAGCCTCTCTCCAGAGCTGAAACCCTCCATCCCAGGCGACATGCTGGTGAATCCCCTCTGCACCCTCTCCAGTGCAATCGCATCCGTCCTATAGAGTGGTGACCAGAACTGCACACAGTACTCCAGCTGGGGCCTAAGCGGCGTTTTATACAGCTTCATCATAACCTCAGGGGCTGGTTTAGCTCACTAGGCTAAATCGCTGGCTTTTCAAGCAGACCAAGCAGGCCAGCAGCACGGTTCGATTCCCGTACCAGCCTCCCCGGACAGGCACCGAAATGTGGCGACTAGGGGCTTTTCACAGTAACTTCATTTGAAGCCTACTCGTGACAATAAAGCGATTTTCATTTTTCATTTGATTTCTCTGCTCTTATATTCCACGGTAAGACGTCTAACAACACCAGGTTAAAGTCCAACAGGTTTGTTTGGAATCACTATCTTTCGGAGCGCAGCTCCTTCATCAGGTGAGTGAAGAGGTAGGTTACACAAGCACAGCATATATAGACAAAGTCAATGATGCAAGATGATACTTTGAATGCGAGTCTTTGCAGGTAATTAAGTCTTTACAGGTCCAGACGGTGCGACTGGAGAGAGGGATAATCACAGGTTAAAGAGGTGTGAATTGTGTCAAGCCAGGACAGTTGGCAGGATTTCGCAAGCCCAGGCCAGATGGTGGGGGGTGAATGTAATGAGATATGAATCCAAGGAATTCTATGCCTCGGCTAATGAAGGCAAGTTTCCCATATGGCGCCTTAACTACTTGTCAGCATTGACTTCACCTTCGCTAGTGCTCCTTGATGCCTTGAGATCAAGGAGCAGCTACCCCCGTCTCCTCAGGTTTGATTCCACGTCTGGGGCTGGTTTCTGGGGCTGGTTTAGCTCACAAGGCTAAATCGCTGGCTTTTAAAGCAGGCCAGCAGCACTGTTCAATTCCCGTACCAGCCTCCCCGGACAGGCGCCGGAATGTGGTGACTAGGGGCTTTTCACAGTAACTTCATTGACGCCTACTCGTGACAATAAGCGATTTTCATTTCACGTAGATGGGTGTTCCTGGCTGAGCAGGATCTCACTGAACAGGTAACACCAAGGCTCTGCCAATGGGGGGGGGGGGGGGGGTCCTGGTAACTATCAGGTTAGATTTCTCTTGTTTATTGAAGAATCCGACAGCACTGGGAAATCCTCCAAAATGCTGGTCTTTGTTCTAATACAACCTGATTCGATTTGCATTGGTAAGAAAACCAGGTGGACCGTAGAATAGAATCCCTACAGTGCAGAAGGAGGCCATTTGGCCCACCGAGTCTGCACTGGTGCTCTGGAAGAGCGGCCCACCTAGGGCCCCTTCCCCTGTAACCCCACCTAACCTGCACATCTTTGGACTGTGGGAGGAAACCGGAGCACCCGGAGGAAACCCACGCAGACACGGGGAGAACATGCAGACTCCACACAGACAGTGACCCGAACCGGGAATCGAACCCGGGTCCCTGGCGCCGTGAAGCAACAATGCTAACCACTGTGCTACCTTGGTGCCCATAAGATGATGAGAGATGCTGAATGAACACTGTGTGTCGGTGGTCATTACTCGCATTCTATAAGCAAATGTTCTCAATTGTATTACGACAGTCTTGAGCATTTATGCATTTTTGAAAAGTAATAATCTGACAGAATGTGGTGATCCCCCAGTTTTTGATGAGGCACTTTACAGCCTTCTGCTCTTAACATTGAGTTAAGACTTCAGACCATAAACTCTGTCCTCCATTTTGAATTGTTTCCCCCTGCCCCACTCCAAGTTCCAGTCTACATCTTGTTTTGCTTTCAGTAAGCGCTGACCTCTGTCCTGCTATTAACACGTACTGCTATTTTGCTTTCAGAAAGGGTTGACCTTTATGCCACTATTAACACCTGCTTTAGTCTTTAATACTATCATCACCACTCCTTTGTCCATGACGCCGTTGTCGCTTAATCAGTTGGGTTTACTCCTCGATCCGGGCGTTCACAGGTGTTCAGTTGGCGCCTGCTACCTGAAAGCCGGTTGGCATTTTGGGCTACCTTCGGACAGGGACATGGGTACAAACTGCAGTCAGCACAGGCTGGAAGACTGGGTACTGCATCTCAGACATGGAGCTGTAGGAGCAGGTGTTACAGCATCCGGTGAGTTTCACAAGTTCTAGGCTTCGCCACGAGGGCCGTCCCCGGGGTTAGAGACATGGAGTATACGCGACACTCGAGTTCTTTAAATATCAGGAGTCTCACATTCCTGCTCCTGAGGGATTGAACAATCCAGGGTCCATTCTGTATAAACTATTTGCTTCAGCTAAAAGTCAAGACTCGCATATTTTATTCTACAATCTACAACGGATGGCAAAACATGTGAGAATGTCTGTTCGACATGCGCTCGTCCTGTGCTGGGGAAGTGCTCCAAACCAGCCGGCCATCGAGCGACCACAATGAAGAATTATTACTCTCCCACCTTTAGCTCCATCAAATTTATTCGGACAGCACCAAAATGGCAGGTTAATTCTTAGTCTCAGTCAGCCGTGCACCGCACTCACATCTGAGTCAGAAGGTTGTGAGTTCAAGCCCAATTCCTCAAAACCTGAACACAAAAATCTACTGTGACACCCCAATGCAGTACTGAGGGAGTGCCGCACTGTCAGAGGGTCAGTACTGAGGGAGTGCCGCACTGTCAGAGGGTCAGTACTGAGGGAGTGCCGCACTGTCAGAGGGTCAGTACTGAGGGAGTGCTGCACTGTCAGAGGGTCAGTACTGAGGGAGTGCTGCACTGTCAGAGGGTCAGTACTGAGGGAGTGCTGCACTGTCAGAGGGTCAGTACTGAGGGAGTGCCGCACTGTCAGAGGGTCAGTACTGAGGGAGTGCTGCATTGTCAGAGGGTCAGTACTGAGGGAGTGCCGCACTGTCAGAGGGTCAGTACTGAGGGAGTGCCGCACTGTCAGAGGGTCAGTACTGAGGGAGTGCTGCACTGTCAGAGGGTCAGTACTGAGGGAGTGCCGCACTGTCAGAGGGTCAGTACTGAGGGAGTGCCGCACTGTCAGAGGGTCAGTACTGAGGGAGTGCCGCACTGTCAGAGGGTCAGTACTGAGGGAGTGCTGCACTGTCAGAGGGTCAGTACTGAGGGAGTGCCGCACTGTCAGAGGGTCAGTACTGAGGGAGTGCCGCACTGTCAGAGGGTCGGTACTGAGGGGGTGCTGCACTGTCAGAGGGTCAGTACAGAGGGAGTGCCGCACTGTCAGAGGGTCAGTACTGAGGGAGTGCCGCACTGTCAGAGGGTCAGTACTGAGGGAGTGCTGCACTGTCAGAGGGTCAGTACTGAGGGGGTGCTGCACTGTCAGAGGGTCAGTACTGAGGGAGTGCCGCACTGTCAGAGGGTCAGTACTGAGGGAGTGCCGCACTGTCAGAGGGTCAGTACTGAGGGAGTGCCGCACTGTCAGAGGGTCAGTACTGAGGGAGTGCTGCACTGTCAGAGGGTCAGTACTGAGGGAGTGCCGCACTGTCAGAGGGTCAGTACTGAGGGAGTGCTGCACTGTCAGAGGGTCAGTACTGAGGGAGTGCTGCACTGTCAGAGGGTCAGTACTGAGGGAGTGCCGCACTGTCAGAGGGTCAGTACTGAGGGAGTGCCGCACTGTCAGAGGGTCGGTACTGAGGGGGTGCTGCACTGTCAGAGGGTCAGTACAGAGGGAGTGCCGCACTGTCAGAGGGTCAGTACTGAGGGAGTGCCGCATTGTCAGAGGGTCAGTACTGAGGGAGTGCTGCACTGTCAGAGGGTCAGTACTGAGGGAGTGCCGCACTGTCAGAGAGTCAGTACTGAGGGAGGGCTGCACAGTCAGAGGGTCAGTACTGAGGGAGCGCTGCACCGTCAGAGAGTCAGTACTGAGGGAGTGCTGCACTGACAGAGGTGCAGCCTTAAGGTGAGGCATTAAACCGAGACCTTGGTATGATTTGTAACAAGTGCAGGGGAATAGGATAATGGTCCTTGGGAATATATTCAAGTCTGAGTTGGACAGATTTTTGATTGACAGGGTTATGGGGGTCAGGCAGGAAAAGTTGTTCGGACCACCATCAGGTCAACCATGACCTTATTGAGAGGTGGCGCAGGCTGAAGGGCCCGAATGCCTACTCCTGATGCTGTTAATAATAAGGTAAATGTCACCACAGTCCCTGATGACTGTAGGCTGCTTTCCCCTTTGATGGGGAGAGCTGACTGTTGGTGATTTAACCTGAGGGTCACCACATCTCAGGCAAGGGGCAAGGTTTCTTCCTTTTCAGATACTTAGAAAAATGATGGCACAGAGGGACTCCACTCTGCCCATCAAGTTTGTGCCATCTGAGAAACGAGCAACCTCTTCCCCCACCCAACCTCACCCCATTTTCCAGCACTTGATCCACAGCACGGGAGGTCCTGTGTACATCCACACACCTTTAAAGTGAGTTCCAGACATAAAATATGACCTTCCTTGGGAGGAACGAACTCCTCACTTCCCCTCTAGTCCTTCCACCAGTTTAACTCTATGCTCCCTAGTCATTGACCTCTCTGTTAAGCAAAATAGCTGCTTCCCATTGACTCGATCCAGCTTCCCTCATAACCAGTGATGGGCAACCTGGGGCCGAGTGGGCTGCACGAGTGGCCCTCTTTCATCTCAGGGGCCACAAGATTTAAATGGAGCTTGGTCATTGACCACGACCCTGTGAATTAGATTAAATACATTTAATACACGCCGAACATTTCAAAACGAGTTACAGAAAATGCTCAATCATTTATATATGAATAGAACTATCCTCAACTTCAAATGGTAAAAACAAAATAAATATTCACACTTTGGACACTTGGGAGTGCTGGGCTCTCACAGTCAGCACACTCCTCATTTCACTCACCCCTCACCACTCGCACTCGCTTTACGGGCGAATCACTTCAGCCATACCGGCAGCAAAAAAAAAGGCACAGTCGGGAATCAGTGGAGTGTAGCGACCCTGCACGTGGGCAACGGTCAACAAAGCGTCTTGTGGGGGTCGTACTCAGAACCGAGGTGGGCTCAGTGTCCGTGTGGAGTTTGCACATTCTCCCCGTGTCTACTAGTGTCTCACCCTACAACCCAAAGATGTGCAGGGTTGGTGGATTGGCCATGCTAAATTGCCCCTTAATTTGAAAACAAAGAATTTCGTACTCTAAATTTTTTTTTTTAAAAGAACCCAGACGATCCGCAAATTGCCCACCACGGCTCGTAACCTTGTGCATTGCAATCAAATCTTTCCCTCGGCTTCTTCCCCTGTTCTGAGGAAGACACTCCCCAGAGCTAGCCAGCCTTTTCCTCAAGGGTGCAATTTTCCAGTATTGTCAGAAGCCCTCGTAAATCATTTGTGAGCCAGTCCTCAGTGTCACTCCTGCTGGGACTGTTGCGGGTGACCCTGCTTGCACGATTCCCACTTTAGGGCTTCCCCTTCAGAGAAACCAAGCGCCGAGTGGCGTGGAGAGGGGAAACACACCGACTCAGCCTTTTCAACTTAAAATGTCAGGGTGAGGAAACATTCCACAAACTGCCTACACACACACATATATGTGTATATATCCATCCCCTGGGCAGGGAATCAGAGAGGGGGCTGGGCAAACCTGCAAAATGCATTGTAATTTAAAGGTGGAATAAAGAGGTTGCAGTTTATTTGAGCAACATAGGATGTTAGATTTGCAACGTGAGCCATCAAACTGCAACCGTTCTTTTCACTGAAGGCACAATTGTTAATGTCAGCCTACTTGTGACAATAATAAAGATTCTCATTATAAAGATGTCTAATTATTCCAGGTCCCCAGCAGCCCCGAGCCCGCCCTCCCCCTGCCTGATAGGCGGAGCCGACAAAGGAATGGGATCCTCCCATTGGCCGGGAGAGAGGCCAATCCGCGACCCCCGGGCCGGCGGCGCGCGCTGCCCGCCGGGAGTTGTAGTCCCGGCCCGGGTCTCCCCTCTGTTAGGGGCGGGGCCGGGGACTACAACTCCCGGCGGGCGCCGCGCTGTCGGCGCAGTGTCTCGGCTGGAACAGCTGAGATTGTAACAATCCCGGCCAGAGAAACTGACACAGGAGCCGGAGTTCTGGCAACGCGGAAGTTGCTGGCCCTTTAATTCTTTATTTTTCATGGGGGCAGGGGGGAGAAATGGTATTTTAGGGAAGAATGCAAAGCCGAGCGGGCAGGAAAAAGAAAATTAATTGCTGCATAAAAAGGAGGGCCCTTTGCAGGGGCATTTGAGCCATGGCGAGAGGGGGAGCAATGCCAACCCTTCAGTAAGCAGCCCCAGCTCTCAATGGCCAGCCTGCTGTATGGATGCACAAGCCGGGGTTTTCTGCAATGGAGCCAGCGGCAATGAGCGAGTCCCCGGCAGCAGAGGCTGCCACTTGCAATGGGGATCATCAGGAGTCACCCTCCATCCAGTCTCCCGGAGGCTGCCCTCTCCTGCTGCCTCCTCCTGCCCCCGGCTCCCGCAGCTTCTGGACGGCCGTGTTCGACTACGAGTCCACGGCTGACGAGGAGCTGACCCTCCGCCGGGGGGACCTGGTGGAGCTGCTGTCCAAGGACTCGCACGTCTCCGGGGACGAGGGCTGGTGGACGGGCAAGATCCAGGACAAGGTGGGCATCTTCCCCAGCAACTATGTCAGCAGCCAGCCGGCGGCGTACGGCGGGGAGGACTACCCGCTGCCCCCGCTCATCGACTTCAGCGAGCTGCTGCTGGAGGAGATCATCGGGGTGGGCGGCTTCGGCAAGGTTTACAAGGGCGTCTGGGGACGGGACGTGGTGGCGGTGAAAGCGGCACGGCAAGATCCCGACGAGGACATCAGCGCGACGGCCGACAACGTCCGCAAGGAGGCCAAGCTGTTCGGCATGCTGAGGCATCCCAACATCATCCTGCTCAAGGGGGTCTGCCTCAAGGAGCCCAACCTGTGCCTGGTCATGGAGTATGCCCGGGGTGGGGCCTTAAACCGGGCCCTGGCCGGCAAGAAGGTGCCCCCTCATGTCCTGGTGAACTGGGCTGTGCAGATCGCCAGAGGAATGAACTACCTCCACAATGAAGCTGTGATCCCGGTCATTCACCGGGACCTGAAATCCAGCAACAGTAAGTAGAGAAAGCAACATTTACCCTGGGGAGGCTGCAGTGTTAGCAAAGGGTAATCTAATGTCATGGGTCATACCTAGCTAGTAACACTGGTGAAATCACACAACTTTTGTTCTTTGCATTTGTTAGAAATTGGTCTTGGGACAGACAAGACAGAAATTAGGAGCAGACCATTCAGGCCCTTCAAGCTGCCTCCTTCGCCATTCTTGACATCATGGTCAACATGACAGTGGCCTCTCAACTCCACTTTCCTGTCAGCTCCCTGGTCCATCACAAATCTGTTTAAACTCAGCCTTGAATATATACATTGAGGACCCAACCTTCACTGCTCTCGGGGCAGGAGAAGAATTCAACAGACTAATAACCTCCAGAGGAGACAGGTCCCCACATTTCCCAATGGCCGTCCCCTTATTTTTAAACTGTCCCCCCCCCCCCCCCCCCCAATCCCTGTTTTAATAAGCTCACCTCGCATTCTTCTAAATTTCCGATGGGTACACGCCCCATCTGCTCACTCAGCAGAAACCCCAGGGCGGTGCATTAGTTAGCACTGGTACCTCACGGCTCCCAGGTTCGATCCCGGCTCTGGGTCACTGTCCGTGTGGAGTTTGCACATTCTCCCCGTGTCTGCGTGGGTTTCACCCCCCACAACCTCAAGATGTACAGGATAGGTGGATTGGCCACGCTAAATTGCCCCTTAATTGGCAAAATTAATTGGGTACTCTAAATTAAAAAAATAAATAAGCAGAAAGCCCCTCCCATTAGCATTGAAGACAGCATTAAAGACAGAAGCAATTGATGTCTGTCCAAAGTTGCCCTGATTCCAGCTGGGTGACATTGTGAACCACATCACTGGGCGCTGTGTTAAATATGTGGTGTTGACTTGCCACATGTAGGTCAGACAGGGCCCAGTACCAATGCCAGGGTCTGGGCCTGAGCAGGTCCCTGGTCATGTTCCCTCATGGATTGCCAGGGATGAGGGAGTTCAGTCATGTGACGAGATCAGAGAAACTGGGATCGTCCTTCTCGGAAGAGAAAAGAATTAGACACACTTAACATTCTGCGACTTGAATAGGCAGGAACCATTTCTAGGGGCAGTAACAAGAGGGCACAGATGAAGATCACTTATTGTGACAAGTAGGCTTCAAATGAAGTTACTGTGAAAAGCCCCTAGAAGATACAAGATTATTGGAGAGATGAACATAAATATTTTTACACAGCGAGTTGTGATCCGGAATGCACTGCCTGAAAAGGCAGTAGAAGCAGATTCAATCGGAACTTTCAAAAGGAAAATTGGATAAGTACTTGGAAAGGAAACATAGTTATAGGGAAAGAGCAAGGAGAACGTGATTAATCGAATAGGTCTTTCAAAGAACTTGCATGATCACAATGGGGTGAATGGCCTTCCATTGTACTGTAGAGTTCTTTAATATTCTGTTCCTCCATCAATAACCGACCAGTCAACTGTCCACTTGAGCAGTAGGGTGCCTTAAAATAATCATTATTCCCTATGGGGAAATATTCTGAGCATCAAACCTGAGTCTAACTAAGCCTGACAAGTGGTCACATGTCAAGAGTTCCATCCAACTACCATTTTATTGCAGTTTTAAAAAAGAACCTTCCAGACCCACGACCTCTACCGAGAGTTGCTACCCATTGAGCCATGGTTGACATGAAGAGTTAGGATAAAGATCAGCCTTGATCTCATTGGAAGGAGGATGGGTTTGAGGGGCTGTTTGGCCATCTCTAATCGCTAAATGTTGGGAGCTTGTACCGCTTGTACATGTACCGCTGGATAGGGCATCTGGGGGCTCATTGAGCTTCCCAAGTCTGTACAAGATCTCGTAGTTGTAGGTGGAGAATTCGATTCTCCACCTCAGAATCTTGACGTTCTTGATTTTGCCCCGCTGTGTATTATTAAACATGAAGGCAACCGACCGTTGGTCAATGAGGAGAGTGAATTGCCTGCCGGCCAGGTAATGCCTCCAATGTCGCACAGCTTCTACAATAGCTTGGGCTTCCTTTTCGACGGAGGAGTGTCGAATTTCGGAGGCATGGAGGGTACGGGGAAGAAAGCCATGTGATGGGAAAGCAGGAGACTGAGAGATTTTGTCCATTGACACTCTGACTTTCAGTGAACTAAGATCATGACTCCATCCAGGGGGCATTGAGACAAGTGACCTTTGGGAGTCTGCTGCTTTCTCTGTAATTTTTACTTCATTGTATTGAGACTTGCTTTAAAGCACAGGCGGAAGGATTGCTCAGTAGCTCAGTTGGTAAATCTGCTGCCTTCAGGATGGAGAAACCGGACGATGTGTCACTCAGTGTTTGCATCAAGCACTCCCAGGAATGGAACTCCAGTAACAACCCTGAGACCTGATCTTAACGATCACTTCTCCTTAACGCCATTGCCACATTTTTGTACCTTGGAGCATCTCCCGGTTGTCAAATTGGTGCCAAGTTACCAGCAATCATGTGCTTTAGGTGACAGACGTAAAGAACTGGGTCAATACTCACTAAACTCACTCGGCACAGAACTATGAGACAAGACTCGGTCAGCATGGGATTCGAATGATTTTCCCAGTAAAAATAGTATCCTTGTGTACATTTTGTAATGTTGCATCTGATTATAATCCGATCATATTTGATGAACCCAGGTTACAAATTCTTGTATGTTCTATTGAGGCATAGCTTCCCCTCGCTGCGCCTATTTTGACCCACAACACAGGTTGTGTTGTGCTTTGGGTTCCACCTCCTCCCCTGGTTCTGACAGTGGATGAAGCTCACATTGATCGTTAAATTATCGGAACAACAACTTGCATTTCGGGAGCACGTTTATGAAGGACTGAATGCATGACCGAAACAGGCCACTCAGCCCATCTGGTTTGTGCTGGTCTTTACGCTCCACGTGATCCTCCTGCCTCCCAATTTTCTAACCCATATCATTTGATCCTTTCTCCCTCGTTTATACCCGTAAGTGCCATTCACCTCAACCCCTCCCCATGGGAGCGAGTCCCACATTCTCCCTACTCCCCATGGGAGCGAGTCCCACATTCTCCCTACTCCCCATGGGAGTGAGTCCCACATTCTCCCTACTCCCCGTGGGAGCGAGTCCCACATTCTCCCCACTCCCTGTGGGAGCGAGTCCCACATTCTCCCTACTCCCCATGGGAGTGAGTCCCACATTCTCCCTACTCCCCATGGGAGTGAGTCCCACGTTCTTCCCACTCCCTGTGGGAGCGAGTCCAACATTCTCCCCACTCCCTGTGGGAGCGAGTCCCACATTCTCCCTACTCCCCATGGGAGCGAGCCCCACATTCCTCCCCACTCCCCGCGGGAGCGAGTCCCGCATTCCTCCCCACTCCCCGCGGGAGCGAGTCCCGCATTCCTCCCCACTCCCCGCGGGAGCGAGTCCCGCATTCCTCCCCACTCCCCGCGGGAGCGAGTCCCGCATTCCTCCCCACTCCCGCGGGAGCGAGTCCCGCATTCCTCCCCACTCCCCGCGGGAGCGAGTCCCGCATTCCTCCCCACTCCCCGCGGGAGCGAGTCCCGCATTCCTCCCCACTCCCCGCGGGAGCGAGTCCCGCATTCCTCCCCACTCCCCGCGGGAGCGAGTCCCGCATTCCTCCCCACTCCCCGCGGGAGCGAGTCCCGCATTCCTCCCCACTCCCCGCGGGAGCGAGTCCCGCATTCCTCCCCACTCCCCGCGGGAGCGAGTCCCGCATTCCTCCCCACTCCCCGCGGGAGCGAGTCCCGCATTCCTCCCCACTCCCCGCGGGAGCGAGTCCCGCATTCCTCCCCACTCCCCGCGGAGCGAGTCCCGCATTCCTCCCCACTCCCCGCGGGAGCGAGTCCCGCATTCCTCCCCACTCCCCGCGGGAGCGAGTCCCGCATTCCTCCCCACTCCCCGCGGGAGCGAGTCCCGCATTCCTCCCCACTCCCCGCGGGAGCGAGTCCCGCATTCCTCCCCACTCCCCGCGGGAGCGAGTCCCGCATTCCTCCCCACTCCCCGCGGGAGCGAGTCCCGCATTCCTCCCCACTCCCCGCGGGAGCGAGTCCCGCATTCCTCCCCACTCCCCGCGGGAGCGAGTCCCGCATTCCTCCCCATTCTCTGTGGGTGCAAGTCCCACATTCCTCCCCATTCTCTGTGGGTGCAAGTCCCACATTCCTCCCCATTCTCTGGGGAACGAGGTTTTTCCTGAACTCCCCACTGGGTTTCTTAGTGACTGTCTTATATTGATAGCTCCTAGTTCTGGTCTCTCCTCACAAGTGGAAACATCTTCTCCACGTCTATCCTTCCATACTTTAAAAGACCTCTTTGAGTCACCCCTCAGTCATCTCTGTCCTCGAGATCGAAGCCGGAGTCTCTTCTACTTTTGCCTGATGGTTATAACCTCCCAGTTCTTGTAACCCTCTTTTTGTGCCTTTACCAGTTTGTCTGTAACCCTTTAAAAAAAAATAATATGGAGTCCTCTACAGTGACTATAGCAAAGAATCGCAGGAGGCCTCTGCAGGGGTTTGAGGGTAGGATAGAGTGCTGATTGAAGAAAGGAATTAGAAGGGTTTGATGAAAAATGCGAATTTTGAGTAAAGTCTTATAGAAAGAGAGGCGGCTGGAGGGTTTTGGGGAAAGAATTCCGGGAAGCTTGTGGCCGAAGGCGTGACTGTTGAGGAATGGATAAAGAGGTGGACTGGGGAATACCAGGATTGACAGGCTGGGAGAAGCTCGGGTGGATGATGGGGTTGTGTTGGAGGGAGTGCTATGATATGGAGGAACTGAAAAACGAGGATAATAAACCAAACTTGGGGAAGTGACATTTTGGTTGAATCCTAACACGTGGAACAGGAAAGTTCAACCAGAAACCAACTCTGAGGATGAAATCTATACAGGAACGATATAGTTGGATGCAATACATAGGGCAGCACGGTAGCATGGTGGTTAGCATAAATGCTTCACAGCTCCAGGGTCCCAGGTTCGGTTCCCGGCTGGGTCACTGTCTGTGCGGAGTCTGCACGTCCTCCCCGTGTGTGCGTGGGTTTCCTCCGGGTGCTCCGGTTTCCTCCCACAGTCCAAAGATGTGCGGGTTAGGTGGATTGGCCATGCTAAATTGCCCATAGTGTCCTAAAAAGTAAGGTTAAGGGGGGGTTGTTGGGTTACGGGTATAGGGTGGATACGTGGGTTTGAGTAGGGTGATCATTGCTCGGCACAACATCGAGGGCCGAAGGGCCTGTTCTGTGCTGTACTGTTCTATGTTCTATGTTCTAAGATAGGAGCAGCAGGAGGCCTTTTGGCCCTTCGAGCCTGCTCTGCCATTCATCATGATCACGGCTGATCATCCAACTCAATAGCCTAATCCTGCTTTCTCCCCATAGCCTTTGATCCCATTCTCCCCAAGTGCTATATCCAGCCGCCTCTTGAATATATTTAAAGTTTGAGCATTTAGCATATTACATTTAAAAGCTGAACTTGTATATAATGCAGAGATATAACTCAGTAAATCAGCAACTTTATCAAGCATGTTTTCAAGGAAAACATTGCAGCAGTGTCAAACGAGATCTGGCATTGAACTACACAAGGTGATATCAGGGCGGGTGATCAATAGCTTAGTTGAGGAGGTCGGTTTTTAAAAGTACCTTTTTTAGGAGGAGAGCAATGTGGAGAGGTTTCGGGAGGGAGTTTTGGAGCTTTCTGATGAACAATAATGTAAAGTGTTGTGAGGATAGCAGGTGTGAATACAATGATCTGTCCAATCAGCCATGATCGTATTGAAGGACGGAGCACGTGCGATGGGCCGAATGGCCTCCTCCTGCTTGTACGTTAGGGCCCAGGCAGCCACTGGCAGAGCAATGAGGGTTTGCCGATACACAGCAGACCAGAATGACGGGAGTGCACACATCCCGGAATCTGTGGGGCTGGATGAGATTACGGGGATAGAGAGGGTGAACCCGTGGAAGAATTCGAGAACCGGGATGAGAATTTTAAATTGACATATTGTGCGTTGCCAGATTGGGAAGCGATATGGATGAACTGTACACGTGTGAGTGTTTGAAAAATACACCCGAGAGTTAACACCAGGTAAATGAGTGTGCTTTTAGTGAATATTTCCAGCCTTTCAGCTGTCACCATTAATTGTGCTTCATCCCTGATCCTACAGTGTAGAATCCAGGTCAGTGCTCGGGGCAAGATCAATTCTTTTCTGTTGTGAAACGGCGAATTGTTTGATTTCACTGAATCTCATGTTCTTGTCCCAATGGTGCCTGGGAATGTCAGGGATGTCACAATATAGGAAACAGAAGGTGGCTTTGAGCCCATCAGAAGTGCTAGCTCTTTGAAAGAGTTAGTCCCACTGGCCCTGCTCTTCCCCCTTAGTCGTACAAAACATTCCCTTTTGCAAGTCCCGATTGAATCTTCTTCCACCGCCCTTCCAGATCACAACTCTCTTCAGTAAGCCCATTTCAGTCGGCAGTGAGGAAGGCAAACGCAATGTTACCATTCATGTCGAGAGGGCTAGAGTACAAGAGCGGGGATGTACCTCTGAGGCTGTATAAGGTTCTGGTCAGACCCCATTTTGAGTATTGTGAGCAGTTTTGGACCCTGTATCTAAGGAAGGATGTGCTGGGCCTTGGAAAGGGTCCAGAGGAGGGTCACAAGAATGAGCCCTGGAATGAAGAACTTGCCGTATGAGGAACGGTTGAGGTCTGTACTCATTGGAGTTTAGAAGGATGAGGGAGGATCTTATTGAAACTTAGATACTGCGAGGCCTGGATAGAGTGGACGTGGAGAGGATGTTTCCACTTGTAGGAAAAACTAGCAGAGGATACAATCTCAGACTAAAGGGACGATCCTTTAAAACAGAGACGAGGAGGAATTTCTGCAGCCAGAGGGTGGTGAATCTGTGGAACTCTTTGCCGCAGAAGGCTGTGGAGGCCAAATCACGGAGTGTGTTTAAGACCGAGATAGATAAGTTCTTGATTAATAAGGGGTTATGGGGAGAAGGCAGAAGAGCGGGGATGTGAAAAATATCGCCATGATTGAATGGCAGAGCGATCTGGTCCTTATGGTCTTAAAAGTGTGTGCAATATCGGTACACAGTCTTCAGATTTAGCAATGTACAGACCACTTATCTCGTGGCACAATGGGGTTAGCGTCCCTACCTCTGAACCAGAATGTCTGGGTTTGAATCCCACCCCAGGACTTGGCCAAGGAAGGTGCGTTCAAACGGCCAAACAGGTTGAGTATCGACCTTCAAAATCCTTCCAACGCAGGTGGTGAGAGGGGGAGAAATTCCTGGTCGGCCACACGATGGAAAGAATATTGGAGCCTCAACCGTCACTACCCACCGCTCCAGATGGCAACACGCATGTTGGCATCCTATAGAATGTCTCGGGAGATCAGTGTTTGAATCGGTGTGAATATTTACCTACCACGTTAATTTAAAAAAAGTGAATGGAATATCTGACAGCCGCTCCATCGGGCCTTGCTCTGAAACTTGATGTTTCGAATGTTTACATACAAGCAGCAACCACCTCCTGCCAAATGGCTGGAGCGACATCACCAACGCACTCATTGTCCCCCCCCCCCCCCCCCCCCCCCCCCCCCCCCCCCCCCCATTGCCGCAAGCGGCTGAGTCTTCTGGGCCAGTCACAGGTGCTGATTATTTCACCCGATTTGTGAAGTTTGCCACAGTTCGTAGGATGTTGTAGAAAAACCTTCCACCTGCCGCGTTTGCCACCCAGTTGGGTTAAATGTTTTCACAAAACAGCAACAAATCCCATCTGAGCTTCCCGCAACGATAATAATTAACCAACTAATTATCCATTAACTAAATGCCGTTTCCCACAAGTAATTGCACTTTGGTACGAGGTGAAGGTCAGGTTGAGCATGTAACTGCTGGATTGTTTTATTCAAGATCATCCCTTTCTTTTATTTAAATTTAGAGTACCCAATTCATTTTCTCCAATTAAGGGGCAATTCAGCGTGGCCAATCCATCTACCCTGCACATTTTTAGGTTGGGGGGGCGAAACCCACGCAAACACGGGGAGAATGTGCAAACTCCACACGGACAGTGACCCAAGGCCGGGATCGAACCTGGGACCTCGGCCCCGTGAGGCAGCAGTGCTAACCACTGCGCCACCGTGCTGCCCTTCAGATCATCCCTTTCTGCCTAGTCCTTCCCTGGTGTGGATATTTGGTATATAATGGAATATTCTGTGACTTATCATCAGCGAAGAGGTGTATCACCTTTAAGAAATGTGTATTTATAAATGGGCGTATATAAATATCTGTAGTGAGAGTACCTTTAAGAAATGGATGTTTATTATTGCAGTGATGTCAGAGAGTGGGTGGAGCTGGGCTGTCTGTCAGCTTTTTACTTTTGTTTTAGGCTGTTTGCTGCAGGGTGTGTTTTAGTTTTGTTTTCAGAGCTGGATAGCTGCAGTCACAGCCAGAAGGTGTATGAATCTCTCTCTGTAATCTAAAGACTGTAAATCGATCCTGCTGATTTAAAACTAATAACAGTCGTGACTTTAACCTGGTGTGCTTCTGGTAAAAGGTGTTTTAAGTCTTATGGATGTTAAAAGGAAAGCTTAACGGATTACTTAGTGTTGTAGTCTTTGGGGGTTGTATTTGAATTGATGGTTGCTAAGGTGTTCACTGTGTGTTTTTAAAAAGGTGAACTTGAGTTCATAGAATAAACATTGTTTTGCTTTTAAAAAATACTTTTCCACTACTGTAGAGTGGGCCATCTGCTCCCCATGCGACAATCTAGTAAAAGTTGTGGGTCAGGTGAACTCCAGGATACACTTTGGGGTTCTCTAAACCCTGGCCCATGGCTCAGTGGGTAGCACTCTTTCTGATCAGTTGGAAAATCCTGGGTTCTCGTCCCACTCGAGCCTTGAACACAAATCCTGGGCTAACGCTCCCTGGTGCCAGTGAGGGAGCGCGACCCTGTCTGAGGTGCTCAACATTCCAGGAATGAAGTTCGGGAAAACTTCGACACAAAAAGGGTGGCAGAAGATTGGAGCTCGCTTCTGCAAGTAACTCTGTCAATTGTTAATTTTAAAACTGAGATTCGTAAATTTTTGAAGGTATGAAATGAAAATCGCTTATTGTCACGAGTAGACTCCAATGAAGTTACATTCCGGCGCCTGTTCGGGGAGGCTGTTACGGGAATCGAACTGTGCTGCTGGCCTGCTTGGTCTGCTTTCAAAGCCAGCGATTTAGCCCAGTGTGCTAAACAGCCCCAGGTACTGAGGGAGACGGGGCAAAGGATGGTGAAGGAGCTGGACATAGTTCTGTATCAGCTATAATCTAATTGAATAACGATGGGCAGTCGAGGGGTTAAATGGCCTTTTCCTGGTCCTATGTTCCTCTAACGCTGCACCGAGTTATGGATTCAGTTCTGGGCCGCGAAATGGATTTTGTTTATCTCAGGCCATCTAAGCAGCAGCTCACTGTAATATTGCCCTTTTTATATAGTAATGCTCTGCGGACACGGGTTCAAATCCCACGTCGGCAGCCGGTGGAATTTAAATTCAATTAACAAAATCTGGAATAAAAAAACCCCCCCATGGCATTATTCATAGAAATGGAAGAGTGTATTCACCCTGGTGTCATTAGCAATGTTTTTCGCTCAAACATAAGCTCAATACCTGCCATCCATCTCCCTCCTCTCCGTGAAAACCCTGCTGGCAGTGACAGGCTTGTGTCTCCTGATGGGTCAGCCACGATCCTGTTGGTGGCATTTTGACCCCTCGAGTGAGTTCAAGACCCTCTCCAGAAGGAAGAGCATTGCAATCCAGGCCAATACAGCCACTGCAGGACGGAAGGAGTGTTGCGCTGTCAGAGGTACCATCTTCCCAAGGAGTCGAATAGGTGCAGAAGATCCGCCGACATTATTTCACAGAAGTGGGGCGGCACAGCGGAACAGTCATTCACACTGCTGCCTCACAGCGCCATGGACCCGGGTTCAATTCCGACCTCCGGTCACTGCCTGTGCGGAGTCTGCATGTTCTCCCGGTGTCCGCGTGGGTTTCCTCCGGGTGCTCCGGTTTCCCCCCACAGTCCAAAGATGTGCAGGTTAGGTGGATTGGCCATGCTAAATTGCCCTTAGTGTTACGTGATGGGGATGGGCCTGGATGGGGTGCTCTTTCAGAGGGTTGGTGCAGAAACGATGGGCCGAATGGGTTCATAGAATTTACAGTGCAGAAGGAGGCCATTTGGCCCATGAGTCTGCACCTGCTCATGGAAAGAGCACCCTACCTAAGCCCATACCTCCACCCTGTCCCCGTAACCAAGTAAGCCCACCTAACTGTTTTGGACACTAAGGGAAATTGATCATGGCCAATCCACCTAACCCGCACATCTTTGGACTGTGGGAGGAAACCGGAGCACCCGGAGGAAACCCACACAGACGAACAGACATTGATCCAAGGCAGTGGCGTGCAGAGGGGGGGGCCGACGGTGCGTTGGCCCCGGGCATCCATTGGATGGGGGCATCAATCAGAGGCTATTGCTCTCCCCAATGTCACCCAGATGCCTAAATTTTTCCACCTGAATTTAACAAATTGTTTTGCTAAGGGGGGAGGGGGGGGGGGGCGTCACAATCAAATCCAGTGACTACCGACATGTACCTTGTGTCAGGGTGAGGTGACTGCGCTCCCAGACTCCCCCCGCGGTGGGGAAACCGCTCTATCCGCCGCGCGGGCGGGCGGCCCGGGACTGCGCATGTCCAAGGGAGGGGGAGCTCCTCACATGCAGGGAAAGGCCCCGCCCCCTGATCTGCGTGCTGAGATGTTGACCAATGAAAAAAGATTGAGGACCGGAGGGACTGTGGTTCTCCAGCCAATCAGAGCGCGGGCTTTGTGTGAGTGATAATTGAGCTTTCACACCGACGGAATCTTCCTCCTGTCTCCAACATCTGTGAGTAAAACACTTTTCTTTTCTCCTCCTTTCCATTTCTTTTTTCATTCTGACCATCAATTGGTCACTTGCAGCAACTGAAGGGAAAGGAAGTGAATCCAGGGAGGGTTCAGACTCTGGAAAGCTTGGCCCAGGTCTCTCTCTTAAAAATATTGACATCCTTTGCTCCCTCAGTTTGACACATGAAATGAAATGAAAATCGCTTATTGTCAGGGGCTGTTTAGCACAGGGCTACATTGCTGGCTTTGAAAGCAGACCAAGGCAAGCCAGCAGCACGATTCGATTCCTGTAACAGCCTCCCCAAACAGGCGCCGGAATGTGGCGAATGCGGAATGTGACAATAAGCGATTTTCATTTCATAAGTAGGCTTCAAATGAAGTTACTGTGAAAAGCCCCTAGTATTGACCAGGACACGGGGGTAACTCCCCTGCTCTTCTTCAAAATAGTGGCTGTGGGATCTTCAACATCCACCTAATAGGGACAGACAGAGCCTCAGTTTAACAACTTATTTGAAAGAAGGCTGTTCTGACAGTGCAGCACTCCCTCAGTTCTGAGTGTGATTAGGGATTCAGTCATTCACCCCAACTGCTGAGACACCAGCAAGTTCACACTGGGGAGAGACCATTCACTGCTCTCTGCACACAGCGGTTTAGAACATCATCTACACTGAAATGAAAATCACTTATTGTCACAAGTAGGCTTCACTGAAGTTACTGTGAAAAGCCCCTAGTCGCCACATTCCGGCGCCTGTTCAGGAGGCTGGTACGGGAAGTTGTATTCAAAATGTTTTCCTTTCTCATAATATTTCTCAGTATATTAGGCCTTATACTTGAGTCTTTGGGGCATACAATCAAGATTTGCCCCGGGCATCACCAGACCTCTGCACGCCACTGATCCAAGGCTGGAATCGAACCTGGGACCCTGGAGCTGTGAAGCAACAGTGCTGACCACTGTGCTGCCCCGCTGCCCGTTAGGCTCCTCCTGCACGGTAGGGATTCTATGAACTGCAGGAGAGTTCCATCTGGTGTCCTGGCCAATATTTATCCCTCAATCAACATCACTGTAGCAAGAGTAAATGGTTGTTACCACATCGCTGTGTGAAGGAGTTTGCTGAGTGCAGATTGGCTGCCACATCTACAACACGCTGACTGCAAAAACGTAGCCAATTGGTTTTGCAGCTATTTAGGGTGTCCCGACATTGTGAGAGGTGCTATATAAATGCAAGTCATTCATTTTGGTAAAGAGGCCATGTATTATCAATGAGGAGTAAGGTAAGGTAGAAAGATACCCGCAAGGGTTATAACATGTTATCTGATTACAGACGCATTCATTTTGATCAGCTAAGTGAGTAATTTCACTTTGTGCAGCCTGGGAGATGAGCACTTGTAACTTGATACAAATACTGAAACATTAAACAGCTCCCTTTCTCATTAGACTGAAACCAAGAGCCTTTGCACAGTTCCTGTTGTAACTCATCGCGCCCCAGGATTTGGGACCTCTGAAATTAACTCAAACTCTGTCGGGTGAGGGTATCAAGGGACGTGTCACACCAAGGCTTGCTGGGCTGGATTGGTTGAATTGGTGTCCTCCTGTTCCTCTTGGGAAAGGAAACCAGGAGATTCCCCCTCCGCCCCCCCAAGCTTCATGTTGGACTGTTGCCTCTTGGTGTTCTGACTCGTCTCCCTGTATCGTGTGAGAGCCACGGTGCTGAAGAGCTTAGCTCTTGACACAAAAGACTCGAACTTGTATAGCAATTTTCACAACTGCAGGATGCCTCGTAGCGTTTCACAGCCAGTGAAGCACTTTTGTTTTGAGTGGTGTGGGAAAGACAGCAACTAATTTGTGCACTTCAAGATGTCACACAGTCATGTGATCATGACCAGAGAATCAGTTTTGGTGAGATTCATTTGAGGGGTAACTCCCCTGAATCATAGAATTTACAGTGCAGAAGGAGGCCATTCGGTCCATTGAGTCTACACCTGCCCCTGAAAGAGCACCCGATCTAAATCCACACTATCCCCGTAATGCAGCAACCCTACACCTAACCTTTGGACACTACGGGACAATTTAGTGTGACCAATCCACCTAACCCGCACATAGAACAGTACAACACAGAACAGGCCCTTCGGCCCTCGATGTTGTGCTGAGCCTTGTCCGAAACCAGGATCAAGCTATCCCACTCCCTGTCATTCTGGTGTGCTCCATGTGCCTATCCAATAACCGCTCGAACGTTCCTAAAGTGTCCGACTCCACTATCACTGCAGGCAGTCCATTCCACACCCCAACCACTCTCTGACTAAAGAACCTACCTCGGACATCCCTCCTATATCTCCCACCCTGAACCTTATAGTTATGCCTCCTTGTAACAGCTACATCCACCCGAAGAAATAGTCTCTGAACCTCCACTCTATCTACCCCCCTCATCATCTTATAAACCTCCTCCGCTCCAAAGAGAAAAGCCCTAGCTCCATTCACCTTTCCTCATAAGACCTATCCTGCAAACCAGGCAGCATCACATGCATGTGAGATTTTGGTGGCTTCCAATAAATTAGATGAAAAGGTTATCAAAGATGCCAAACAGCAACACCTTTCGACTATGGGAGGAAACCCACGCAGACACGGGGAGAACGTGCAGACTCCGCACAGACAGTGACCCAAGCCGGGAATCGAACCCGCATCCCTGGTGCTGTGAAGCAACAGTGCTAACCACTGTGTAACCGCGTGCCCTGCTCTTTGGAATAACAATGGAGGCACAGCTGAGTCAAAATGTTGTGGGTTCGAGTCCCACTTCAAAACCCAGACTGTCCCATGCAGTTCAGTACCGAGGGAATGCCGCTTCAGCGGTCCTGCCTTTCAGATGAGGCATTAAACCGAGGGCCTGTCTGCTCCTCTGGTGGAGGTAAAGGATCCCGTGGTGAAGAAGAGCAAAGGGAGTTCTCCCCAGTGTCCCAGCCAATTGTATTCCTCAATGAACATCTCAAAAACAGATTTCCCGGTTATTATCAAGTCGCTGTTCGTGGGATCTTGCTGTGTGCAAATTGGCTGCCACGTTTCCAACATTGCAACAGAGACTATGCTTCAAAAAAAAAATCACTTAAGGGCCTTGGGACATCCAGCGATTGTGAAAGTCAAATCTTTTCCTGTTGACCACTTTTTAATCTTTAAGATTAGGATGTTTGGGTGGATCTAATTGGCCACAACATAAAAGTGGTGGGAGCAGAGATTAGATAAAACCTGGGGGAGCATTAATGGGAGCTGGCCTCGGTTTTACATTGGAAAGAATGAATGAATGTCTTGTGATGAGCAGTTATGGCTCCGTCTATAAACAGTCGCGTGGTGTTGTATAACGACGTGGAACGTACAATGTTCAGGGTAATTCCAGGCCACCGACTCCGAGGGAGGTGGCTGCCGCAATATTGGGAGGGCAGGTCGATGGGGGAAAATGAAAAGAGGAGTTCCGTTGAAATGGAAACACTGGCCAAGGCAAAATCAGCACTTTGGAAAATTGTGTTTCGTGGAATGTCGTTGGCAAGGCCATAATCTTTATAATCTTTATTAGTGTCACAAGTAGGCTTACGTTAACACTGCAATGAAGTTACTGTGAAAAGCCCCTAGTCACCACATTCCTGCGCCTGTTCGGGTACACAGAGGGAGAATTCAGAATGTCCAATTCACCTGACAGCACTTTTTTGGGACTTGTGGGAGGAAACCGGAGCACCCGGAGGAAACCCACGCAGACACGGGGAGAACGTGCAGACTCCGCACAGACAGTGCCCAAGCCGGGAATTGAACCTGGAACCCTGGCGCTGTGAAGCGACAATGCTAACCATTGTGCTACTATGCTGACCCTAATTGCCATTGAAATGAGTGACTTGCGAGACCATTTCAGAGGGACATTTAAGAGACGACCTTATTTGCTGTGGGTCTGCTGCTGCATGTAGGCCAGACAGGGTAAGGTCGACAGATTTCCTTCCCTAAAGGGATATCAGTGAACCGGATGGGTTTTTGTAACAATTGCCGATAGCTTTATGACCACTGTTACTGAGATTAACTTTCAATTCCAGATTTTGTTCACAGAATTGTTACGGTGCAGATGGCCTATCGTGTCTGCAGTGGCTCTCCTTACGAGCATCGTAACTCAGTGCCGTTCCCCTGCTTTTTCCCCGGACCCCTGCACATTTCTTCTATTTAAATAACCATCTAATGCTGCCTCGATTGAACCTACCTCCACCACACTTCCAGGCCGTGCGTGTCAGATCCCAACCACTCGCTGTGAAAAAGTTTTTTTCTATCATTGCTTTTGCTTCTTTTGCAAATCACTTGAAATCTGTGCCCCTCTCGGTCTCGATCTTTCTACGAGCGGGAACGGTTTCTCCCCGTCTAGTCTGTCTGGCCTCCTCATGATTTTGAACATCTCCTCTCAGCCTCGTTTCTCCAAGGAGAACCGTTTCAACCTCTCCAATCTGTCCTCATCACTGAAATAATTATTCATTGAGTTTAAATTCCACCAGCTGACGTGGGATTTGAACCTGTGTCCCACAGAGCGTTAGCCTGGGGGCCGCTGGATTGCTAGTCCAGTGACATTAACACCACGCCACCTTAGAACAGTACAGCACAGAACAGGCCCTTCGGCCCTCAATGTTGTGCCGAGCCATGATCACCCTACTCAAACCCACGTATCCACCCTATACCCGTAACCCAACAACCACCCCCCCCTTTAACCTTACTTTTATTAGGACACTACGGGCAATTTAGCATGGCCAATCCACCTAACCCGCACATCTTTGGACTGTGGGAGGAAACCGGAGCACCCGGAGGAAACCCACGCACACAGGGGGAGGACGTGCAGACTCCACACTGACAGTGACCCAGCCGGGAATCGAACCTGGGACCCTGGAGCTGTGAAGCATTTATGCTAACCACCATGCTACCCTGCTGCCCAGGGTCTCCCCTTATTTTATAGGAAAAATTGAAAAGGGTTTGAGGGACTGTAGGGGAGTGGGCTAGCACAGATACAATGGGCTGAAAGGCCTCTTGCTCAATGGGGATCAATTTATCTTAGCAGAGGAGTCAAAGTTGATTCCCACAAATAATCATTCCCTCCACCACCAACGCACAGTGGCAGCCGTGTGTACCATCTCCAAGATGCACTGCGGCAACTCAACAAGGTTCCTCAAACAGCACCTTCCAAACCCCACGACCTTTACCATCTAGAAGGACAAGAGCAGCAGATACCTGGGAACCCCCACCACCTGGAGGTTCCCCTCCAAGTCACTCACCATCCTGACTGGGAAATATATCAGCCGTTCCTTCTCTGTCGCTGCGTCAAAATTCTGGGACGCTCTCACTAACCTCACTGAGGGTATACCTACACCTTGAGGACTGCCACGGCTCAAGAAGGCAGCTCGGGGCAATTGGGGATGGGCAACAAATGCTGGACCCTAACCAGCGAGGCCCACATCCCGGAAATGAATTCTTAAAAATTCATCGATTGAAAGTAACTGGTGGAAGGATTTGAGGGGAGGTGAAAGATTATTTTTTTCACCCAGAAGCGGGGCGGGGAGCTGGAACTTGCTGCCTGAAAGGGTTCTGGAGGCAGAAACTCTCACCACATTTTAAAAGTACCAGGATTTCTGGTTAAAGAGCTGTGACCAGCTACAACCCCAGTGCGGGCAATAGGCTGGGTCAGACGGCACAAATATAATGGGCCGAATGGCCTCTTCCTGCAACACAAATTTTCTGTGGTTTTGTCCCCTAAATTGTATGATATTATAAAAGTCCCATCAATTTACTTTATTGCTTCTAGAACCTCCTTGAAGGAAAACCTGAGGGACTGGGTGACGAAGCACATTCTACACAATAAATTGGCGAAGTTTGCAGTAGGATTCTGGGTCGGGTCATCCGAATAGCCTGAGTTTTGATCGGAGCAAATATCGATATTGGGGGGCAGCACGGTGGCTTAGTGGTTAGCACAGCTGCCTCACAGCCCTGAGGTCCCAGGTTCGATCCCGGCTCTGGGTCACTGCCCGTGTGGAGTTTGCACATTCTCCCCATGTCTGCGTGGGTTTCGCCCCCACAACCCAAAGATGTGCAGGGTGGGTGGATTGGTCACACTAAATTGCCCCCTAATTGGAAAAAATAATTGGGTAATCTAAATTTATTTTTTAAAAATATCGATATTGGGAACTTGGAGAGTTGATGACCCTTTTCGCGTGGAATCAATTCACAGATGTTTAGAACTTGCTATCTGAGTTGCTGACTCCTTATTTCGGGCATCACCACTTTGTGACTCGCTGCCTGCCTCGCTTACCATGGTACAAATCTTCTAGCGCTCAATAGCTCTCCTGGATGGCCATAAGGCATCTTTAATGCACACCGAAAGGGGGACACTCCCAGTGCAGTACTGAGTGAGTGCTGCACCCCTGATGCCTTTTTGGACGAGACATAAAAACCAGACCCCCACCACTCAAAGCAGAGGTAAACTCTCAGGCCTGCGTGTCAAAGAAGAGCAGGGGAGGTCTCCACAGGGCCCTGGTCAACATTTATCCCTTAACCAACATCCCAAAATAAAGGACCGATTATCAGGCAGCGGTTTGTGGCATCTTGCTGTGCGCTGTTTTCCTGCCATCCTTCCTACATTATAACAGCAATTACATTTCAAGACCTATTTCATTCTCCCGGGACTTTTTTTTAGTTTTTTTTCCAATTCAGAGGCAATTTCTCGTGGCCAATCCATCTACCCTGCACATCTTTTTGGGTTTAGTGGGTGCGACCCACCCTGACACGGGGAGAATGTGCAAACTCCACATGGACAGTGACCCAGGGCCGTGATCGAACCCGGGTCCTTGGTGCCATGAGGTAGCAGTGCTAATCGACCCCTGGGTCCTTTTTATTTTTTTTTTCAAATAATTTTTATTGAGATTTTTTGAAAAATGTATAGCAACATAACAATAATAAACACCCCCCGGCACCCGTAACAACGCATATAACGAACCCCCCCCCCCCCCCCAACCCAATAAACAACAAAATAAATTAACAATAATTAAATTAACATAAACAATACCCCTCTGAAACTCTCCTCCCCCCCCGGGTTGCCGCTGCTGCTGACCTAGTTCCTTATCGTTGAGCCAGAAAGTCGAGGAAAGGCTGCCACCGCCTAAAGAACCCTTGTACCGATCCTCTCAGGGCGAATTTGACCTTCTCCAGCTTAATGAATCCCGCCATGTCATTGATCCAGGTCTCCACGCTTGGGGGTCTCGCATCTTTCCACTGCAACAAGATCCTCCGCCGGGCTACTAGGGACGCAAAGGCCAAAACAACGGCCTCTTTCGCTTCCTGCACTCCCGGCTCCACCGCAACCCCAAATATCGCGAGTCCCCAGCCTGGTTTGCCCCGGGTCATTTTTAAATCAAGCAAGGGCTTTGGGGTTGTGAAAGGCGCTATAGAAGTGCACCCCACCCTGATTCTGGCAGACTTTATTCTCACTGAAGCACGAGGCCTGTGCCTTTTGAGCTCGACCCTTGCGTTGGCGAGGGTTGTCTTGGGGCCTTTCGGTGCGGGTGGCTCAGGACATGCCCGAGGGAGGATTTGCGCTTGACCAACACCTTGGCCACTAACCGCATGTGACCACCTGGGGGAAATCCAGGTGTGAGAAATGAGCTATTCTGATGTTAGTAAATCCAAACTGGGAACAATGCGCAGCATTGAGCCAGTGTATTCGCAATTTCACAGGGCGTGTTTGCGAATGCTAACCTCTTAATCCTGTGTTTGTTGCTGAAATGAAAGGCAGAGTGTTTTTCAGACAGTGGATGTTTGTTCAGTAAATATCCATTTGTTAAACACATTTACCTGTTAATTGTGAACGCGCACAGAAGGAGTGTTCCCCTAAAATGGGCCCCTGTGGCTAAAACGCTGGCACCGTGGCCCCACCCGTGCGAGGGCTAGCTGGCTATTCCAACTTGACGGATACAAGACCGTTATATTTTACTGAACAATCTTCTTGCAACTCAGAAGGCTCCAATGAGATCGGATGAATTCGGGTAGGAGGAGGCTATATGGAACATATGGGAGTTGAGGGGTGACCTGCAGAGGCCTACAAGATTATGAGGGCATGGATAGAGTGGATGGGCAGGCACTCTTTCCCAGGGTGGAGGGGTCAGTCACCAGGGGGCATAGGTTTAAGGTCCGTGGGGCAAAGTTTAGAGGAGATGTGCGAGGCAGGGTTTTTACACAGAGGGTGGTGAGTGCCTGGAACACGTTGCCAGGGGAGGTTGTGGAAGCAGATACATTAAGGCCGTTCAAAAGGCATCTCGGCAAATACGTGGATAGGACGGGTATAGAGGGATACGGCACAAGGAAGTGGTGAGGATTTTGGTCAAGGGTGGTATCAGGCTTGGAGGGCCGAAGGGCCTGTTCTGTGCTGGATTGTTTTTTGTTCTTTGACACCAGTCCAATCATAAAGGTGTACGGCTAAGGAATCTTTCCAAAATGTGGAAACTCTGAGCAGTGAAACAGTGACAGTGAACCCCTTAATGATTCTGCGCTTGAATCAAGTCCTCCTCCTTCAGCGTAACACATAGGGAGGCCATAGGTACCCACAGAGAGTGGCAGCCTGGTCATGGGGGCAGAGTGAAGATGCCACGGCAACTGCAGTACAGACCAGTGCCCCAGCTCGACACACAGCAACACAGCCTGAGGCAAGCCCCCCCCCCCCCCGGCTTTAGAAAACATACAACAACATTGAGCTCCTTAAACATAGCAAGTGCTCCTTCTGCACGTTATCTGTGAAATTAGGGAGGGGAGCAGGATTCTCTGGCTGGTTAATCACATACCACTGACGCTGGCATTGTGCTGACTACTCGCATCTTAAACAATCTAACTGGATACCAACTTAGACTGGTGAGGGGGAATTTGTAAATCCTGGCATATTAAATCCAACTTCCTTCCTCTGGGTCCCTCCATCTCTCTCTCTCTCTCTCTCGTTGTCTCTCTCTCTCGTCTCTCTCTCTCATTGTCTCTGTCTCTCTCTCTCTCTGTCTCGTTCTCTCTCTCGTTGTCTCTCTCTCTCTCTCTCTCGTGTCTCTCTCTCTCCTCTCTTTCTCTCTCTCTCTCTCTCTCTCTCTCTCTCTCTCTCTCTCGTCGTCTCTCTCGTCGTGTCTCTGTGTCTCTCTCTGTGTCTCTCTCTGTCTCTCTCTGTCTCTCTATCGTCTCTCTATCGTCTCTCTATCGTCTCTCTCTGTCTCTCTATCGTCTCTCTATGTCTCGCGTCTCTCTATCTCTCGCGTCTCTCTATCTCTCGCGTCTCTCTATCTCTCGCGTCTCTCTATCTCTCGCGTCTCTCTATCTCTCGCGTCTCTCTATCTCTCGCGTCTCTCTATCTCTCGCGTCTCTATCTCTCGCGTCTCTCTATCTCTCGCGTCTCTCTATCTCTCGCGTCTCTCTATCTCTCGCGTCTCTCTATCTCTCGCGTCTCTCTATCTCTCGCGTCTCTCTATCTCTCGCGTCTCTCTATCTCTCGCGTCTCTCTACCTCTCGCGTCTCTCTACCTCTCGCGTCTCTCTACCTCTCGCGTCTCTCTACCTCTCGCGTCTCTCTACCTCTCGCGTCTCTCTACCTCTCGCGTCTCTCTACCTCTCGTTGTCTCTCTACCTCTCGTTGTCTCTCTACCTCTCGTTGTCTCTCTACCTCTCGTTGTCTCTCTACCTCTCGTTGTCTCTCTACCTCTCGTTGTCTCTCTCTCTCTCTCGTTGTCTCTCTCTCTCTCTCGTTGTCTCTCTCTCTCTCTCTCTCTCGTTGTCTCTCTCTCGTCTCTCTCTCGTCTCTCTCTCTCTCTCTCTCTCGTCCTCTCTCGTCCTCTCTCGTCCTCTCTCGTCCTCTCTCGTCCTCTCTCGTCCTCTCTCTCGTTGTGCCTCTCTCTCTCGCTGCCTGCCTCTCTCTCTCGCTGCCTGCCTCTCTCTCTCGCTGCCTGCCTCTCTCTCTCGCTGCCTGCCTCTCTCTCTCGCTGCCTGCCTCTCTCTCTCGCTGCCTGCCTCTCTCTCTCACTGCCTGCCTCTCTCTCTCACTGCCTGCCTCTGTCTGTGTCTCTCTCTTGACTTTGTCCTAGTTTCATCAGCTGGAACCTGATGTGACCATCAATTCACTCAAGACACGAGAGGAAGTAAACTGGCTTTAATAGACTTCCAACTGAGCCTGCCTGCAACCAGAAGAACCGAGGGCAGACTCACAAGACCGCAGCACTTTATACTTCCAGTAGTGGGAGGGGCCATGGGCGGAGCCCTGTACAAGCTCCTCATCTCCCCCTGTGGGCAGAGCCGCGCAACGGCTCACAGACAGAGCCCACAAGGACACAATGATATATAGTGTGAATTAAGCATTATACATCCACCACAGAACCTTCATGCATGTCTCTGTTATCTCTCGACTCGACTACCCCAATGGATTTCTGGCTCGCCTCAAATTCTGCTGCCCACTTCCTAACCCACACCCAGCCCTGTTGACTGGTTAGCCCTGCGCTCGCTGACCTGCGCTGGCCATCATTCCAGCAACACCTCCAATTTAGAATTCTGATATATAAATCCCCCCACGCCTTACCGCTCCCTCCCGACCTCGGTCATCCTGCCCCGCCCCCACAGCCCTACAGCCAATCTGGGCTCCCTCGATTCTGGTGTCCTGTGATTCATCGCTCGAGCTTTGGTGGCTATAGTTTCAGTTCAAACATTCCCCAAATCCCAGGGCCTCTGTGCCTAGAGCCCGCTGTAGCTCAGCGGGCAGCACTCTCGCCTCACGAGTCTGGAGGTTATGAGTTCAAATCTCACTCCAGAGACCTGAGCAGAAACATTCCGTACCATCGGTGTGCTGCACTGTCTGAGATACGGCCTTCTGGATGAAACATTAAACAGGAGCTCGTATTTGAAAGAGAATCGAGGGAGCTCTCCTTAATATTTACCCTTGAACATCACTAAAACTGATTCCGAAACAGATTCCTGTCAATGCCCGCAGAAAGAGGGAGAGAAAATTGAGTTAATGTTTCGAGTCATATGACTAAAACTGATTTCTTTTTTTAAAAAATAAATTTTTAGAGTACCCAATTATTTTTTTCCAAATAATTAAGCGCAGCCAATCCACCTACCCTGCACATCTTTGGGATGTGGGGGCAAAACCCATGCAGGCAGGGGTAAAACTGATTTACTGGCCATTCACGCGTCGCTGCCTGTGGGATCTTGCTGTGCTCACATTGTCTGCTGCATTTCCTACATAACAGCAGTGGCTACACTCCCAAAAGTACATTATTGGCTTTTAAAGAACTTTAGGACATCCCCCATGAAGGATGCCGGAGAGATGCAACTAATTCTGTTTTTTCCCATCTTCCTGAAGGTGTTAGAACAACATCTTTTTATCAAGCTTTTAGTCATCCTAATGCTCGGTGTGAACCGTGAAGCATTTACGTTGGGGTAGCTGGGGTATTCGATCGCTGCCCTCCCGTGTTGTATATGCTATCTACCCCTCCCCCCGCAGTGCTCAGATGAGGCGCCCCTCCCTCACTCAACTGTCTTCCAGTGCCCCCCCCCCCCCCCCCGCGCACCCCAGTCAACGCGTTCTCCGTACACCCTCCCATTAGCTTTCTCCCTTTCCGTTCAAAATCTGTAGGCTGCGTCGCACCCACCCACTCTCTCAGAACCTTACAATGACCTTGAGTGAGTCGTGCAAACATATTTGTGCGCGCAACTCGAAGTGGCAGCCTCGTAACCTTCCTCCTGACCTGGGCGGCTGTCAATGCCATTGCCAATCAGAGGAAGTTTCTGAATTCTCAGCCCAGAGTCTGGTGCCCCTCCTCCCAGAAGTCCCACTCTGGAGACTGGACCAGAGCCTGCTTTATGTGGGATCTTGCTGCGCACAGCTGGGACTCTTTGAGACATCCTGAGGTGATGCATGGTGCTATATAAATGCAAGTCTGTCTTCCCCTCTTCCTCTCAGTTTTCTTTTTCACCCTCTCCTGTCCCGCTCACCCAGCACTGGTGCGTCAGTCCTCCCTGGCAGCGTGTCACCCGGATGTCAGTCGCTCCCGGGTACGTTTTCCCTAAGGGGCAATTTTATCACGGCCAATCCACCTAACCGGCACATCTTCGGACAGTGGGAGGAAACCGGAGCACCCGGAGCAAACCCACGCAGACACGGGGAGAACGTGCAGAGTCCGCACAGACAGTGACCCAAGCCGGGAATCAAACCTGGGACCCTGGGGCTGTGAAGCAACAGTGCTAACCACTGAGCTACCGTGCCACCCATATAATGGTTCTCAGCTGGGGAAACCTTCAGGAAAGTTCATGCCAACCTTTGGTTGAGTTAGAATCAAAATCCCTTTGTCAAGGCATCTCCCATTATTGCAAACTGTGGGTGTAAAAAAGCCAATTTGATAGGTTTCTGGGCTCTCTCTCTCTCTCTCTCTGTCGCGCTCTCCTGACACATTGGTTTCTGGGGTGGGGGGGGGGGGATAATTCGTGGCAATGTGTCAAATTCCCTGAGCTGTGTGTATCACTTCAGTTGCGGGTTTAAAGTCCGACAGGTTCCACCTCTCTTTACAAAGATCAGAATTCCTTTATCAAAACCACAACTAACCTCCTTCTCCATGCGATATCGCTGGTCGCCCTGGGTAATCTGTGCTTTAGAACACCAGACTCATTAAAAATTGGCAGAAGAATCAGTGGAAAGGTGAAGGCAGACAGTTGTGACAGACAGAGGGACTTGCATTTATATGGCGCCTTACACATCCTCCAAACGTCCCAAAGGACTTTAAAGGCGATTAAAGCATTTTTGGAGTACAATGTCGGAAATGTACCAGCCCATTTTCCACACAGTTTCGATAATAACCGGACAACCTGTTTGGTGATGTTGAGCGGTAATTATTGGCCCCAGGACACTCCGAGCACCCCCCCCCCCCCCCCCCCCCCCCCCCCCCCGCCGCTTTTCTTTGTCAAAATAATGCCACTGGACTTCAGCATTAACCTGAGAGGGTGAAATATGGGTGGGGTGGGGGTACTCGGAAGATATACTGTACACAAAATAATAATGGGGCTCTTCTGACAGGAACCCCCCAGCCGCTCAGATGCACCTACTAAGTTTGGGTGCTCTGGACACAGTGTCTCCGCTACCCGCTGCTGGCACTGGGCGAATCCCGCCGAGACTGTCTGACGGGCAGGTTTCCCTGTAACATGGAGAGATGAGTGGGGATGGGATGAGAAAGGAATCTTTCCATTGCAACATGCTGGAGCGAGCCAAGCCGATGCACTCCACCTTTTTCCTGGTCTTTTTGCCCTGTTTTTATTTTTTAAATGGACATCGACCTGTATGGCTGCTCCTGTCCTCTCTGGTACCTTGGCCAAGGTCACTTCAAAAAATATATATTGGTTATCTGCTCGTTTATCAGATTGCTGTTTATGGGATCTTGCTGTGTCCAGGTTGGCAGCTGCGTTTCCTCCATCGCAAAAGCCACTCCCTTCACAGAGTGTAAAGCACTTCTGGATGGTCAGAAGCAGCGGGACGTTCAATGAGAATCCAGGGTCGCTCCTGCTCAACTTTTCCTCTTTTATCCTCGGATATCCTTCACCAGTCCAGACCCTGGGCCCTCGCGCCGTGATGCCTAAATGCGCCCAAGAGTTCTTCCTGTTCTTCTCGACAGTGATGTGTCTCCCGCAGTATGATCGGCTGCTGATTCTCCCGGACGAAAGCAAGGCCCCCGTTTATGCAGTGCCTTCCTAACAGCGCGGTGGGTTTACCTACACCCGCGGGGACTGCAGCCGTTGAAGAAGGCGGCTCGCCTCGAGGGCAGTTAGGGGTGGGCAACAATAGCCAGCGATGTGTCTGGAAGCGTTGTCCGCAGGTCCCTGTTCATCAGCAGTTGAGCTGGCGACATGCCAGTGGACAAGGGAGTCGCCCGGTGTGTATGTCGGAGACGGAGTCCGAGGCCTTGCAGGGGAGCTGCTTCACGATCTGCACCCCTTTTTCGACTTTGCCATTGGGCTGCGGATAGTGTGGACTGGAGGTGAAATTGTAGCTCTTGGCAAACTTGGACCATTCTCGACTGTGGAAGCACGGGGCCATTGTCGCTCATGACGGTGTTCGGGACGCCATACCGTGAGAATGTCTCTTTACCCGCTTTGATGACGGTCCAGGAGGTGAGGTCTGGCAGCTTCAGCACCTCCGGGTAGTTCGAAAAGTAATCGATGATTAAGAGGGAGGCAGATGAAATCGAGGCTTTCAAAGGAGAATTGGATCATTATCTGAAGAGGAAAATGTTGCAGGGCTAATTTGGGTAATTGGAACGAGGTGAGTTTGCAGAGAGCCGGTTGGGTTCCGATGGGCCGAATGGTCCCCCCTCTGGGCTCCAGCCGTCCTACGGTTCCTCTGCCATGGATTTAAAATCTCTGAGGAAAATGTTGAGCGAGTTCGCATATGTGCGGGTTGAGCTTTTACAGATGAGGCCTGTCTTTAGAGGCTTGGGTGTCCTGATAGCGAGGGAGGCTGGGCACTTTGTAACCAGGAAATGGGCGCCCATTCAGTGTTGCAGGAATTTTCATACCTCCTGGAATCTATCCAGCTCGTCTGAATGTGGCACTTTATCCCTGAAAACAATTTGCATAAATACAAACATGCAGCCTGGAGTTCTGTACGAGACAAACATTGTATTTGTTTAGTGTGGTATAGGGGGTTCTGTCTTTTTATTTCTGTGCTGGCCTTTGCTAAGTTTCACTCACACACACACACACACACACACACACAATACACACACAGCTTGCCCATTTCTCTGCCAATCTCTCCCCAGATTCTGGCAGCTGTGACCCAAGTTCAAATTCACCTGGAGTAGAATCCAGAAGCTTTGGGTTGGAAGGTACAGAAAGCAGGATGTAACATCCTGTGCACGCACCCAAACAGGAATTAGTCACGATATCGGAAAACGAGTTAGGCTCATGTGATAACAGACATTGTGCTTTTTCTTTTCGTTCCTGGGGTGTTGTTCATTCTTAATGGCTCTTTTAAGGTGGTGACAATCTGCCTGCTTGAACCGCTGCAGGCCCCCCTGTGGTGCACATATACCCACAGTGCTGTTTTCCTGTTGTGGTTTGAGTGCCTTGTGAGGCCACGACAGAGGGCAGTTCGGAGTCAACCACATGCTGTGGGACTGGGGTAACATATAGGCCAGACTGGGCTAGAACAGAAGATCTCCTCTCTCTTTTCTCTCTCTCTCTCTCCTCCCCCCCCCCCCCCCCCTCCCCCCCCAGAAGATCATTGGTCACAACAATCCAAGTGTCCTGTGATCATTATTCTTTTTCTAGATTTATTTTATTACTAACGTGTAAAAACAGTGACAGGCACAACACACTCCACAACAGTGGTTAGCACTGTTGCTTTACAGCGCCGGGGTCCCAGGTTCGATTCCAGGCTCGGGTCACTGTCTGTCTGTGCGGAGTCTGCACGTTCTCCCCCGTGCCTGCGTGGGTTTCCTCCGGGTGCTCCGGTTTCCTCCCACAAGTCCCGAAAGACGTGCTTGTTAGGTGAATTGGACATTCTGAATTCTCCCTGTGTACCCGAACAGGCGCCGGAATGTGGCGACTAGGGGCTTTTCACAGTAACTTCACTGCAGCGTTAACGTAAGCCGACTTGTAACAATAAAGATTATTATTAACTTCACAGTCCACAGTTTGTACAATTATCCCTCTTTTTTTTCACCCCCTACCCTCCCCCACGATGAACAGTTCCTCAAATATGAGGCAGCGCGGTAGCACAGTGGTTAGCACAGTTGCTTCACAGCTCCATACCCAGGATCGATTCCCGACTTGGGTCACTGTCTGTGCGGAGTCTGCACGTTCTCCCCATGTCTGCGTGGGTTTCCTCCGGGTGCTCCGGTTTCTTCCCACAGTCCAAAGATGTGCCGGTTTGGTGGATTGGCCGTGATAAATTGCCCCTTAGTGTCCAAAAAAGTTTGTGGGGTCACTGCCCCCCACCCCCCTGGCAGAGTACCCGTCCTCCAATTCAGCAAGATCCTTAAGATCCTTCGCTGGGCAATTAGAGAGGTGAAGGCTCCCAAAGATCGCCACCATCGGGTCCGGCCGACCTTCACTATCTTTGAAAACATCCCAAACACTGCTTCCCAGTATCTCCCCAGCTTCCCGCGACTCCAGAACACGTGCGAATGATTCACCGTCCCTCGCCCACACTTCTCGCCCTCCATCGGTCACCCCTCGAAAGAACCCATTCACCCTCGCCCGGGTCATATGTCTGTGATTATGATTCATGATTTGATTTCTGCTGTACGAGTTCAATTTATCTGTCCCCCGGTTGTCATGGTGAGACTTAAACTCTGTGCCTCCAGAGCATGAGCTTCGGCCTCTGGACTACATGAAGGTCTGGTGTCGCAATGGACCGAATCAGCCCTGGGTAAAATAGCAGAGTCCACGATACTCGTCACCATTAACACGCTGATCAGCATCGTGGAGCAAGGTTTGTGGATCCAGAGCAGACGGCACGATGCTCTGCTCTGTCATCCACTTCACAAAAGCTTTGTGTCTCCCTCAGCCACTGCATAATTTTGACAAATCCCGTTGAGGGAGACTTGAGGCTGACATACTCCTTTAATGATGTGGTAATTATTCATAAAACGGAAATCCAATTTTTCCATTTAAATTTGTACTGCTACCTCTCATTCCTACAGAGAGCAAATTCCTCTTTAACATTTAAAATAGTTTCTTAAAACGTTCTGACTTCGCTTTTCTTGTCCTTTCATTTTTGTAATTTTTTTTCCCCCCTCTCTATTTCTCTTTCTGCTGGATTCAAATTCATCCTTGATACTAATAATCTTTACTGGTGTCACAAGTAGGTTTACATTAACACTGCAGCGGGCAGCACGGTGGCCTAGTGGTTAGCACAACCGCCTCACGGCGGCGAGGTCCCAGGTTCGAATCCCGGCTCTGGGTCACTGTCCGTGTGGAGTTTGCACATTCTCCCCGTGTCTGCGTGGGTTTCGCCCCCACAACCCAAAAATGTGCAGAGTAGGTGGATTGGCCACGCTAAATTGCCCCTTAATTGGAAAAAATAATTGGGTAATCTAAATTTATAAAAAAAAAACAAAAAAAACACTGCAATAAAGTTACTGTGAAAATCCCCTCGCCGCCACACTCCGGCGTCTGTTCGGGTACACAGAGGGAGAATTCAGAATGTCCAATTCACCTAACAGCACGTCTTTCGGGACTTGTGGGAGGAAACCGGAGCGTTCGGAGGAAACCCACGCAGACACGGGGAGAACGTGCAGACTCCACCCAGACAGTGACCCAAGCCGGGAATTGACCCAGGTCCCTAGCGCTGTGAAGTGACAGTGCTAACCACTGTGCCACCGTGATCTCTCGCTTTCTCTCAATTGTCAGCACGCTTGCCTCCAAGTCACAAGGTTCCAGGTTCAAGTCTTCCTTCAGGGCATGAGTACCTGGCCAGCGGTAGAGGAGCCGTGACCAGGGCTGCCAAGCTGGAGCCCCTGCACGAAGCCGCCTCCACCCGCTCCCAGATAGACCCCGTACCCACCATCCACTTCCTTATCATAGCGATGTTGGCCGCCCAGTAATAATTAATCAGACTCGGCAAAGCCAGCCATCCCTCGCTGCTGTTCTTCTCCAACATCGCCTTCTTCACCCGCGGGGATTTTCCCGCCCAGACAAAGCTCATGATCAGCCCGTTAACTCTTTTGAAGAAGGACTGTGGGACAAAGATCGGGAGGCAGATTATTATTATTAGTTGCTGAATTTCCTGCAACCATGATTACACTTCGAAATGTACGACATTGGCTGCAAAGCACTCGAGGTGTCACATGGTTGCCAAAGGTGCTTTATAAATACCGATCGCTCTTTGTCTTGAAATCTCATTGATTAAGGTCTTTCACTGAAGTCCATTGTCCTCTCCAACTCCACATCCATCACAGTTCCAGCGGGTTGCACCCAAATTAGGTTCAAACTAAAGGGTCTCTGATATAATCTCACAAATGGAATGCAGGATGCCCCCATTCCAACAAGAGTTGGCCCAACACACATTCAGATTAACAGATTTGATTGAAGTGTTCGTTGCCGCCTGTGACATCCATCCAGAGGTGAATAGCAGCTATTGGTCAGAGATTTATCTCTGTGTCTTCACCGAGACATTGTTGCTATCTGACTGTCTCTGGTGCATACACCGGATTCCATTGAGATCAAAAGCAGCAAATGCTGGAGATACTCCTCCAGTCCGACAGCGTCTGTGGAGAGCGGCAAACACGGGGTTAACATTTAACGTCGATGACCATTTGTCAAAATGAAAACCCCGGCTAACGGATTGGTCACAAGCCCTCCGAGAGAGGAGGCGATATCAACTCTGGTTAACGGTGTGGAGTATGATAGTCTCTCTCTTCACTCATCTGCCCCTATTCCAAATCCGGAATAGTGCTGAGTGAGATGCACTTTAGTGTTCCCCAAATTATCCGGATTAGATCTTTTCTGAAGCCCAGTTTACTACATTTGCTGATACACTGCAGCTCCATTTCGCCAACCAATTACATGAATGAGATTCGCAAATGTTGCTCAGACTTTGGGCAGTTTTGTGTTTTGACCCATGGAGTGGTGACTCTCACGATTCTTCCAAACGCTAGCTGTGGGATCCACTACATCTGTCCATTTTCCTGCACAGCACCTTCCAAACCCACGACCTCCACCATCCAGAAGGACCCACGCACAGTGGCAGCCGTGTGTACCGTCTGCAAGATGCACTGCAGCAACTCAGCAAGGCACCTTCAACAGTACCTTCCAATCCACGACCACTACCATCTTGAAGGACAAGAACAGCAGATACCTGGGAACTCCACCACCTGGAGGTTCCCCTCCAAGTCACCCACCACCCAAATTTGGAAATATATCGGCCGTTCCTTCGCTGTCGCTGGGTCAAAATCCTGGAACTCGCTCCACAACAGCACAGTGGGTGTACCTCCGACGTCTGGACTGCAGCTTTTCACCACCACTTTCTCGAGGGGAAATTAGGAACGCACACGTCCTCTGTAGAAATGTTTTAAAAAAGACCAGAGCAAGCCTGGAAGATGACACCTGACAGTACAGCACCCCCTCAGTGCTGCACTTGGGAGTGTCAGCCGAGAATCTGGCCTGGAGCCCAAACTCGCTTCATGTAGGACAACAGCCAGAGGCACGAGACTTTAATCCAGTTGGATATGGAGTGTGTCCAAACCTCGGTCCCACAGTGAAAGCTGATGATCTAACGCACATTGACAGTGGCCCCAGAGGCAAAAGGCCCCATTCGCTGCTCCAAATTGGCTACAAAACTGAAGTATCCATATTTTCCACGCATCCCATTGGCTGCAAAGTGCTTTGGGACATACTGAAAGATGTCTGATTTTAAAAAGAGAAGTTTGTACTTTCTCTACCACATAAGAAAACAAGAAGCCTGTAGTTGTAATATTCCTTTAAGGGCCATCAACTAGAGGAGAAATGTGTCATGTGATCCAGTCTCCGTTGCAATTTAGTCTGTGAGCAGAGCATAGCGCACAGCTCAGCTGCTGATATCTTCAAGCTCACTACCTGTGAAGAAATGTGCTCGTGCCTGGTCTTAATGAACGAACGAGTGCACAATGCTTTGACAAAGAGTCATCGGACTCGAAACGTTAGCTCTTTCTCTCCCTACAGATGCTGCCAGACCTGGTGAGATTTTCCAGCATTTTCTCTTTCGAATGCACAATGCGTTATACAGTGAGCCTTCATTGAGAGTTTATGAGCCTTTATATCATTACAAAAGCACGACGGCTAGAGTCGAGAAAATGTACTGAATGAAAATAAATATTTTGCAAGTAGCTCTCCTCCCAGCTCCTCGCTGTCCTTGTAGAAAAGACCCTGTAAAATTTAAAATCGAGGTGCTGCTGGACTGGGGCCCACTGAGGGTCAGAGGGTAGCTTGTCTGGTGAGGAAGGAGGTGGCGATGGATGAATGGGACGGGTTGCGAGGGAGCAGTTGCAGAACAAAGGCAGAGACGGGTGTCACGTTACCCTGTTCTTCTGATGGTCATAAATAAAGGACGGACGTGGCAGAAGGAGATCAATTGGTGACAGAGTGGCTAAATAAATGGGATTGTCAGTTTGTATCCGCACCATTTACACTGCCCTTTTCAAGGTGTTGCAGAATGCTTTCAGACCAATGAATTACTCTCTGAAGTGCGATCACTTTTGTAGCGCAGGAAATGCAATGACCAATTTGTGCACAGCAGGATCCCACAAATAGCGATTGCGGTACTGGGCCAGATAGTCTGGTTAACTTTACTTACCATTCAACATCACGCACGTGCTAATTTCTGTGCCACATTGCAAGAGGCCTTTTGGCCCATGCTGGTGTGATAAAAAATAATAACTTTAGATTACCCAATTAATCTTTTCCAATTAAGGGGCAATTTAGCGTGACTAATCCACCTACCCTACACATCTTTGGGTTATGGGCACAAACTCCACACGACAGTGACCCAGAGCCGGGATCGAACCCGGGTTCTCAGGGCCGTGAGGCAGCAGTGCTAACCACTGCACCCCCCCGTGCTGCCCTTCTGCTGTGAATACTTCACACAGCAGGGGGTCAAGTCCCCTGTCTGAGACTTTGGGTTGTAATTCTGGCTCTCCTGCAATGTCACTTTGCCTTGATCGATCCATCTCTCGCCCCTCTGAGTGTTTGTTCATTAATCATTTTGGTTGGATTAGTCCCAGGCTAATTAATGTGACATTTAAAAACTCAACACTAGGGCAGCACGGTGGCGCAGTGGGTTAGCCCTGCTGCCTAATGGCGCAAAGGTATCAGGTTCGATCCCGGCTCTGGGTCACTGTCCGTGTGGAGTTTGCACATTCTCCCCGTGTCTGCGTGGGTTTCGCCCCCACAACCCAAAGATGTGCAGGGTGGGTGGATTGGCCAGGCTAAATTGCCCCTTAATTGAAAAAAATGAATTGGGTACTCTAAATTTATAAAACAAAACTCAACACTTCAATTTTATGCATCGTCTACAATTTTTGGACAGGGTTCAGTGTGGTTTTCAGTCCAGTCAGCACATACTCCACATTATCCTGTTGTCTCACAGAAACTCACGCCCCAGCGCTGAAGGCAGATCCAGCAGCCACTCCAATTGACAATTCTCATCTGTGGTTTTGAAACTGTCCACGGCCTCGCTCCCTCCCTATCCTGCCCCAGCCACACAGTCCTCCAAGTCTTCGGTCCCCCTCCCATTCTGCCTCTTGCACCCCGCTGATTCCCATCGCCCTGCTGTTGGCGGCCCCGCTGATTCCCATCGCCCTGCTGCTGGCACCCCGCTGATTCCCATCGCCCTGCTGTTGGCGGCCCCGCTGATTCCCATCACCCTGCTGTTGGCACCCCGCTGATTCCCATCACCCTGCTGTTGGCATCCCGCTGATTCCCATCGCCCTGCTGTTGGCATCCCGCTGATTCCCATCGCCCTGCTGTTGGCATCCCGCTGATTCCCATCGCCCTGCTGTTGGCGGCCCCGCTGATTCCCATCGCCCTGCTGTTGCCACCCCGCTGATTCCCATCGCCCTGCTGTTGCCACCCCGCTGATTCCCATCGCCCTGCTGTTGCCACCCCGCTGATTCCCATCGCCCTGCTGTTGGCGGCCCCGCTGATTCCCATCGCCCTGCTGTTGGCGGCCCCGCTGATTCCCATCACCCTGCTGTTGGCGGCCCCGCTGATTCCCATCGCCCTGCTGTTGGCGGCCCCGCTGATTCCCATCGCCCTGCTGTTGGCATCCCGCTGATTCCCATCGCCCTGCTGTTGGCATCCCGCTGATTCCCATCGCCCTGCTGTTGGCATCCCGCTGATTCCCATCGCCCTGCTGTTGGCATCCCGCTGATTCCCATCGCCCTGCTGTTGGCATCCCGCTGATTCCCATCGCCCTGCTGTTGGCACCCCGCTGATTCCCATCGCCCTGCTGTTGGCGGCCCCGCTGATTCCCATCGCCCTGCTGTTGGCATCCCGCTGATTCCCATCGCCCTGCTGTTGGCACCCCGCTGATTCCCATCGCCCTGCTGTTGGCGGCCCCGCTGATTCCCATCGCCCTGCTGTTGCCACCCCGCTGATTCCCATCGCCCTGCTGTTGGCACCCCGCTGATTCCCATCGCCCTGCTGTTGGCACCCCGCTGATTCCCATCACCCTGCTGTTGGCATCCCGCTGATTCCCATCGCCCTGCTGTTGGCACCCCGCTGATTCCCATCGCCCTGCTGTTGGCATCCCGCTGATTCCCATCGCCCTGCTGCTGGCATCCCGCTGATTCCCATCACCCTGCTGTTGCCACCCCGCTGATTCCCATCGCCCTGCTGTTGGCACCCCGCTGATTCCCATCGCCCTGCTGTTGGCATCCCGCTGATTCCCATCGCCCTGCTGTTGGCGGCCCCGCTGATTCCCATCGCCCTGCTGTTGCCACCCCGCTGATTCCCATCGCCCTGCTGTTGGCACCCCGCTGATTCCCATCGCCCTGCTGTTGGCACCCCGCTGATTCCCATCGCCCTGCTGTTGGCACCCCGCTGATTCCCATCACCCTGCTGTTGGCATCCCGCTGATTCCCATCACCCTGCTGTTGGCATCCCGCTGATTCCCATCGCCCTGCTGTTGGCGGCCCCGCTGATTCCCATCGCCCTGCTGTTGGCATCCCGCTGATTCCCATCGCCCTGCTGTTGGCATCCCGCTGATTCCCATCGCCCTGCTGTTGGCATCCCGCTGATTCCCATCGCCCTGCTGTTGGCATCCCGCTGATTCCCATCACCCTGCTGTTGGCGGCCCCGCTGATTCCCATCGCCCTGCTGTTGGCATCCCGCTGATTCCCATCGCTCTGCTGTTGGCATCCCGCTGATTCCCATCGCCCTGCTGTTGGCGGCCCCGCTGATTCCCATCGCCCTGCTGTTGGCGGCCCCCGCTGATTCCCATCGCCCTGCTGTTGGCATCCCGCTGATTCCCATCGCCCTGCTGTTGGCACCCCGCTGATTCCCATCACCCTGCTGTTGGCACCCCGCTGATTCCCATCGCCCTGCTGTTGGCACCCCGCTGATTCCCATCGCCCTGCTGTTGCCACCCCGCTGATTCCCATCGCCCTGCTGTTGGCATCCCGCTGATTCCCATCGCCCTGCTGTTGCCACCCCGCTGATTCCCATCGCCCTGCTGTTGGCGGCCCCGCTGATTCCCATCGCCCTGCTGTTGCCACCCCGCTGATTCCCATCGCCCTGCTGTTGCCACCCCGCTGATTCCCATCGCCCTGCTGTTGGCGGCCCCGCTGATTCCCATCGCCCTGCTGTTGGCGGCCCCGCTGATTCCCATCACCCTGCTGTTGGCATCCCGCTGATTCCCATCGCCCTGCTGTTGGCATCCCGCTGATTCCCATCGCCCTGCTGTTGGCGGCCCCGCTGATTCCCATCGCCCTGCTGTTGGCGGCCCCGCTGATTCCCATCACCCTGCTGTTGGCATCCCGCTGATTCCCATCGCCCTGCTGTTGGCATCCCGCTGATTCCCATCGCCCTGCTGTTGGCGGCCCCGCTGATTCCCATCGCCCTGCTGTTGGCGGCCCCGCTGATTCCCATCGCCCTGCTGTTGGCGGCCCCGCTGATTCCCATCGCCCTGCTGTTGGCATCCCGCTGATTCCCATCACCCTGCTGTTGGCACCCCGCTGATTCCCATCGCCCTGCTGTTGGCACCCCGCTGATTCCCATCGCCCTGCTGTTGCCACCCCGCTGATTCCCATCGCCCTGCTGTTGGCATCCCGCTGATTCCCATCGCCCTGCTGTTGCCACCCCGCTGATTCCCATCGCCCTGCTGTTGGCGGCCCCGCTGATTCCCATCGCCCTGCTGTTGCCACCCCGCTGATTCCCATCGCCCTGCTGTTGCCACCCCGCTGATTCCCATCGCCCTGCTGTTGGCGGCCCCGCTGATTCCCATCGCCCTGCTGTTGGCGGCCCCGCTGATTCCCATCACCCCTGCTGTTGGCATCCCGCTGATTCCCATCGCCCTGCTGTTGGCATCCCGCTGATTCCCATCGCCCTGCTGTTGGCATCCCGCTGATTCCCATCGCCCTGCTGTTGGCGGCCCCGCTGATTCCCATCGCCCTGCTGTTGGCATCCCGCTGATTCCCATCGCCCTGCTGTTGGCATCCCGCTGATTCCCATCGCCCTGCTGTTGGCGGCCCCGCTGATTCCCATCGCCCTGCTGTTGGCGGCCCCGCTGATTCCCATCGCCCTGCTGTTGGCATCCCGCTGATTCCCATCACCCTGCTGTTGGCATCCCGCTGATTCCCATCACCCTGCTGTTGGCATCCCGCTGATTCCCATCGCCCTGCTGTTGGCATCCCGCTGATTCCCATCGCCCTGCTGTTGGCATCCCGCTGATTCCCATCACCCTGCTGTTGGCATCCCGCTGATTCCCATCACCCTGCTGTTGGCATCCCGCTGATTCCCATCACCCTGCTGTTGGCATCCCGCTGATTCCCATCACCCTGCTGTTGGCATCCCGCTGATTCCCATCACCCTGCTGTTGGCATCCCGCTGATTCCCATCACCCTGCTGTTGGCATCCCGCTGATTCCCATCGCCCTGCTGCTGGCACCCCGCTGATTCCCATCACCCTGCTGTTGGCTTCCCGCTGATTCCCATCGCCCTGCTGTTGGCATCCCGCTGATTCCCATCGCCCTGCTGTTGGCATCCCGCTGATTCCCATCACCCTGCTGTTGGCATCCCGCTGATTCCCATCGCCCTGCTGTTGGCATCCCGCTGATTCCCATCGCCCTGCTGTTGGCGGCCCCGCTGATTCCCATCGCCCTGCTGTTGGCATCCCGCTGATTCCCATCGCCCTGCTGTTGGCGGCCCCGCTGATTCCCATTGCCCTGCTGTTGGCACCCCGCTGATTCCCATCGCCCTGCTGTTGGCACCCCGCTGATTCCCATCGCCCTGCTGTTGGCATCCCGCTGATTCCCATCGCCCTGCTGCTGGCGGCCCCGCTGATTCCCATCACCCTGCTGTTGGCATCCCGCTGATTCCCATCGCCCTGCTGTTGCCACCCCGCTGATTCCCATCGCCCTGCTGTTGGCGGCCCCGCTGATTCCCATCGCCCTGCTGTTGGCATCCCGCTGATTCCCATCACCCTGCTGTTGGCATCCCGCTGATTCCCATCGCCCTGCTGTTGGCATCCCGCTGATTCCCATCGCCCTGCTGTTGGCACCCCGCTGATTCCCATCGCCCTGCTGTTGGCATCCCGCTGATTCCCATCGCCCTGCTGTTGGCGGCCCCGCTGATTCCCATCGCCCTGCTGTTGGCGGCCCCGCTGATTCCCATCGCCCTGCTGTTGGCATCCCGCTGATTCCCATCACCCTGCTGTTGGCATCCCGCTGATTCCCATCGCCCTGCTGTTGGCATCCCGCTGATTCCCATCGCCCTGCTGTTGGCATCCCGCTGATTCCCATCGCCCTGCTGTTGACGGCCCCGCTGATTCCCATCGCCCTGCTGTTGGCGGCAGAGTCTGGACCCTGAGCTCTGGATTTTTCTCACTACACCCTGCTCGCACTCACTCTCCCTCCTCACTCACTCTCTCAATCTCACTCACTCACACACACACACACACACACACACACACTCTCTTGCACTC